>NW_026614770.1:0-114935 GCF_030052815.1 Hevea brasiliensis
ATGATGTAGACCTAGTGCGGTACACTTGAGGTAGTTCCTTTAATCGAGAACGGCCCGAGGCGGCTTTCGATGGCGGAAGAGTTATGCGGACCCAGACGGAGGATGTGGAGTTTGCATGGGCGACTATGTATTCTGAAGGTTTCTCCAATGAAGGGAGTCATGAGATTTGGAAAGAAGGGCAAGTTGGCACCTCGGTATATCTGACCTTTTGAGGTTACTGATAGAGTTGGAGCAATTGCCTACCGGTTGGAGCTACCACCCAACCTTTCTCACGTTCATCCCGTGTTTCACATCTCCATGCTCGGAAATACATTCTGATCCTTCTCATGTCTCAAATGGATGTGATAGAGCTAAAGAGAACTTGACATTTGAGGAGCGACTGTAGCCATAGTGGACTACCAAGTGAGGCAATTTGAGATCCAAGCAGTCCCTATGGTTAAGGTTTTGGTGGAGGAGTCGATCGGTGGAAGAGTGCACTGGAGTCGAGCAGGACATGCGTGTAAGTACCCTTATTTGTTCAATGTATAATCATATGCTTTATTACGCCTTGTGTAAAAATTCGAGGACGAATTTTACGTAAGAGGAAGAATGTAACACCCAAATTTTAATTTTTATGAGCATTTTGGTATTTTAATTTTATTTAAATTTTAGGAATTTTTGAGATTTTTGGATTTTAAAAATGGGTTCGATTTTCAAATATAAACTTTGATGATTTTAAAAATTAATTTAAAGACCACGTGGCAAAACTAAAAATATATTTGGAGTCTACGTATTTTTACGAGTTTTCACGAATTTTTGAAATTTTGGACCTCGTTTTGGTCCCAAGCGATAAAAATTCAAAATTTTGTATTTCGAATCGAACCGGCGAATCGAACCGGACCGGATCGGACGGTCGAATCGAACCGGCTCCCTTTCCTTTTTCTTCTCCAGCGCGTCGTCCCTCTCTTTTCTCTTTCTTTTCTCTCTCCTCCCTACCTGCTTGGCGTCGCTCCGATTTCTCGGCCAAATCCGGCCGTCCAACCGATTGGACCGGGTCTTGTGTCTAAAATCATCTACTCGTGAGCTTTCCATAGACACCAAACGCCAAATCCATCGGCGGATTGTCCGATTTTTGCTCGGGAAGATTTTAGCCCATTTCGATTTTTGGGCTAGATTTCTCGGCAACCGTGAATCCACGAGGAAAGCGAGGCCACCAGCACGCTCCATTCGTCGAGAGCCGCGCGACATAAATTTCAATTTTCCGACACCATTTTTGGTGGGTCCCACGGAACCGCGGTGTATTTTGAGCATTAAATGAGCTTAGAAAATTCTGAAAAATTTATGTACTAACCCCGTGTTATGGGCTTCGTGTAGGTATCCTCGATTCGCGAAATTCGGCGATTGATCAGATGCAAATTTGGGCGAACGGACGATTCTGGAAAAGTCCCGAATTGGGTGAGGTTTTGGCTAGCCCCCATTGTCGGAGCGTCGGCGCGTTCCCAAAGTCGGAATCGGCAAAGGTAAACCCAACCTTGCTTTTAGTAATTTTCTAGTGCTTAAATAGGATTAAAAATACATAAAATATTCGAGGTAGCTTAGAAAATTACTATTCTTTTAGCAATAGCTTAGTAATATTGCTAAGGCCAGCGCGGCAAAGTTTTATAATTTTTAGAGCTTGTTTGGGCAGTTTTTGCAAAAATGATCAATAATAAGGACTAAATTGAAATTTTGCGTATTGTGATGGATGACTGATTTGATGGGCCCAGGAGGGGCTGTGTGATTTGATTGAACTGTTGATATATGGATTGTGAGTATAGAAGTGTGTTTTGAACCCTTTTGCAGGTTGGGTAGGTCCTAGGTATAGGGGAGACTCTGCCGGATTTTCGGCACGACTTAGGACGTACTTGATATTTTTCTTTGTTTGTATTGAGTCAAATTTATTAAATAAATGTAATGTAATTGTCAGGTGAGCCGGGACAGCCTTCTTTCTCCGCCCAGCCGCCACAGTAATTTGTCGTCAAGTTTGTGAGTAAAATATTAATTTTAATTGTAATTTCGATATTATTATATGTTCAGCATGCCCATGCATCACTTATATGCATATATTTATGTAGTTAAACTCTAGGCACGATTTATGATGCATTCATAAGCATTGATATGCCATGGATGTTGTTGTGGTAATTTGGAAGCGGTGTCGTGCGTTGGCGTGCGTGTGATGTGGTGTGGACTATGGATAGGGCCAGGCGATCACGGCTTGAGTAATTGTGGGACCCGATCCTTGAGGTAGTCACGGCTTGAGTAATTATTTGGGACCCTCGATTTGGTTATTAAGTGGAAGTCAGGAGCTTGAGTAATTACGGCACGGGTTGGATTTAAGAGAGCTGTATAGGGGATCAGCTCCCATATGTTATGATTGATACTACAGGGTGTGTGAGTGCTCCAAATCACCTTTTTGATGTTATGATGTGAAAATGTTGTGTATGTTGCATTTCACTCTACAGGTTGCATTAGTTTCAGATAGTTATAGAGATTATAGTTAAGATTGATATTTTACTCTCACAGTCGAGCGCTCACTCTGTTCAAAAATTTTTACAGCCACGGGAGGATATTTTGTTGCAGGTTAACTGCCTTTTTACCTCGCAGTTGTTTATCAATATTGTGTAATTTTAATTACTCCTAGAATTTCCGCATGTGTTAGCGATAATTATTTGAAATTGATGTAATATTATATTCATGTTAGACACATAAACTTAATATTTTAAGTCTTTGATGGATTGGATGAGGAGCCGAGCTCCCATTTATTATTATGTTGATGAGTATGTGGAGGGTGGTAGGCTCCCAATGGATTGTTTATTGTGTTTACAGTCGGGTGAGTCGAAAACTCCCGTTGGAAAGTCCATTTTATGGCGGACTCTGTCCGTTTGTTTTCTTGAAATTGGGCCCAAATGTGCCTTAGAGTTGGGTTAATGAATAGTTAAGGCTTACAACGGGCCTCGGGGGCTTTAGGCTGGCCCAGGTCCTAGTGCCGGTCCGGCCCATAGGTTGGGTCTTGACATTTTAGTTTTATGACAGGAAATTTAGTCAAATTTTAAGAGGGAATGCTGTTGAATATTCATTAGAAATTAATATATAATTGAAATTTTATTGATTAACTTGATTATAATTATATTATGATATTTTAGTAAGAGCTTTTGAGATTGTGGTTTTAACTGGACTGTAGAGAAGTTCAGTAACCAAGCTGGAGATTAGAGTTTTTGACATACTTAGGATGCTCGTAAGCCCCAAATGGACATTGTGTTGTATTGTGTTTTGTTATGGGCCTGAGGCCTTTAGATTGTTGAGATATAAATAAGATTTTTCTTGCAGCGATGTTAGGTACTAGGTATAGAGGAAACTCTGTCGAATTTTCGACACAAATCTAAAAAGTCTTTTGTTTCTTTAATTAATTATTATTAGTCTATTATTAATAGTTAGTTGGTATGTTTGCTTAGGTGATTCAAATTAATAATTTTTTTTTTCTCAGCAGAACCAATAAGTATTGGGTTGCAGTGTGAGTTTGATGTTGATTTTATTTGTAATTTTAATATTATTAATTTATATTCAAGGCACACTCATCCATTCACTTATATGTATTTATATGATTATTTAAATGTTAGACACGCTCATTTGCTGTATATGTTATTAAATTTATTCACGGATGTCGCCTTAAAATAACTTGGAACTGTGTGAGTGTGTATTGAGATGAGTATAGTGCGGATATGGATATGGGTATGACGTGTAGTTACAACTGAAGTTTGACTCGTTGAGACCCGCTCCTTATATATGGATAAGTCAGGGTGAGCACGGCTTTGAGTTGATCTTGCTGGCACCTATACTTGGATTATTAAGTGAAAATTCAGCTTGATTTAACTTCGCTGGCATGTATTGGATTAAGAAAGTTATATAGGATATCAGCTCCCATATATGTATTGATGTGACATATGGGTGCGTGCGTGCTCCAAGTTATTTTTTGTGCAAATATTGGTTGAATTTTTTGAACTATGTGATGCATTAGATCTAGATAGTTATAGAAATTATATTTAACATCAACATCTTACTCTTTGAGTAGAACGTTCACACCTGTTCAACTATTTTTCTCGGTGTGAGTAACTTTATTTGTGATTAACCTGCATTCTTTCCCCGCAACAGAAAATATTTTAATTTTCTTTTATTATCTTTATTTAAATCTAAAATTCAGCATGGACCAATAATTGTATTTTTATTTGGATTGTAATAACTTTGTTCTAGAGTTATAAAATTAATTATGTGAGATTGCAAAGATGTATAAGATGTTTATTATTAATGATGAAGGGAGTTGAGCTCCCAAATGTTAATATGTGTGATTTGAAGATTGTGAGGGTGAGGTGAGGTGAGCTTCCCATATTATTGATATAATTTGTTTACAGGTCGGGTGAAGTTAATGCTCCCCATTGGATAGTCCAATTTATAACCAAATTTTGTTCGTTTGTTTTCTTCAAATTGAGCTACCAGATTTTAATCACCAGCACAATACTATTATCCATTTATAAATTACATGTCTATCTACCTATGCATCATACATAAAGAAAGGGCTAAGCCTACCCCTGATGCTCTCTCTTCAAGGAACTCTTCTAATCCTGCAACCCTGCACTTGAGGGTTAGAGTAATTAAGTAAGCTTATACGAGCTTATTGAGTAAACTAATCATCATTAATTGTATCATTCATTCATACATGTACAATACATCATTCACGTGGGACTTCACATTGCAAACATTTCACTTAAGATGGACATTATTACCAGTAACTCCCTAAACTTTCCTTTTGAACATGACTTGTGTCATGTATCCTGGGGCAACTTACAAATCGTCCTTGAAAGGCAACTTAAAGATATTCCCATGAGATTTACTTATGGATCCATAACATACGTAATGCTACATAATCATAACATGGGGGGAGTTAGTGGGTCATCAAATATCCATCAGTGCACTAATAAGAAGTTATATAATTACGCAACATCTTCGTGTTCTAGATACATTTATCCTAAATAAATATGACATGATGTATAGGGATGCTAATTAATTACTTGTAATTAATTTTCATTTTATTAATGTTAGAGTTACTAACCTCTTGTAGCCTATCAACCACCATACTCGAATAGGAGTTAACCACCTTACTTGAATGGGAGCTATCTTTAGATTCTTACCCTTCTGAGTCCCTCAAGCCCGATCCTATAAAATCAAACTCAATAGTGTTATACAGAGTTTTAGAAATCTGTACATATCATAAACTTCATTTTTTTGGCCCTTAGGAATTTTGGATGCATGTTTTTGATCCTTAGAAAAGAATGAAGAAAAAATGAGAACCCTCTTTAGTTGAAGTCTTGAAATTTGGCTATTGAAGTCTTAGGCTTGAAAAACACTTTTGTCGGTGCTAACCGATTAGAACCTATAAATTTTTTTAAATTTTTACGAAAAGCGCATGCTTGGCTACCAAACCCACTGGATTTAGCCAAACATAGGAATTTTTCGAATTCTTAAGTCGAAAACCTACATATTCCTTCTCCCATTAATACCCAAACTCATTTTAAAGTTCCAAAACACAACCCTATCTCATATACTCATCTTTGGGGCCTAAAACAACTTGAAATCATGCTAAATGCCCACATACATTAATTAAAGACTCAAATCCTAGTTTTTCCCAAACTCAATATGTATAAACTTCCCAAAACTTAACTTGAAACAACTTTTCATGAAATTGAAGCTATAGAAATCTTATTCCTTATCAACTTTTCTTAAATCTACTCATTCAATCAATAAGAAAAGAAGGTTACCTCTTTTCTTGGAGCTTGGAGGCGGGAGAATTAAAACTTCAAAATTTGAATATACTCTTTCACACTTTTAAATTGAAGAATCTCCCTTTAGATCTTCAAAAATTCAAGGAAATCTCTTCCAATAGCTCATTGTATGCCCCAGTAGTTGAGAGAGAGAGAAAAGAAGGAAAACCCAATGGTTTTGGGTAGAAAACGAGCTATGGTCCCTTTTATACCTTTGATAGTCGGAGGAATTTTGTCTGTCAAAATCCATACTTTTGGCTATCAGAGTTTGTTTTATCAAAATGGGCATCCGAACCATAAAAAAGACTTGTGGCTACCGAAAGTCTGTCATTCGGCTTCTTTTTGTGCAAAGCAATCACTCTTAGAAAATAAAACTTTTAAAATATTTTTTGTTTTTAAATACATTTAAACACATCGCGCACACATAGACATATTTTCATGTCTTATTGCTACTTTATTGTCAGTGAAGTTTTACCTTTCACTAAAATATTCTGTCAATGACAGATATTCTGATATCGAAAAATGACGGGTATTGCATAACTATTGTTATTTTAGTTTGATTTTACCTAGTTTAAGAGTTTATTTGCTTAATTAGTGATTTATTTTGCTTAGATCTATTGATTTCATTAAGTTCATTTTCATTTAAGTTTTATTTCCTTTATCATTAGTCCAAATAATCTCCTCATTCATAGTTTAGCATTCAAAGAGAAATCCTTGTGGACGGTATATTTACTTTACTAGTATACTTGCTGAATCCACATTTAGATTTCGTCTTTATAAAATAAAATTTTTATTTTCGTTTAAAAATAAGTTTAATATTGTATTTTTTAAAATAAAACATCAAATAATTAATTTTATTAAAATAAAAAATTAAATAATAACATTTTTTAAAATATAATAATTAATAAATATATGAGAATTCATTCACGAATAAAAAATTAAATAGAAGAATTAAAGAATTTATCAAAAGTAAAATAAAAGAACTATAAAATATATTTTTTAAACTATAAAAATTAAATAATTATCTTTCAAAATGGAGATTTTTTTTTTTTTTTTGAGAATAAAATGGAGAAAGTTGGTTGGGAGTTGACTGGGTATGATTAATGAGAAAGAGACTCGACAAAGGCAAGGTTTCGATTGAGATAGCCCACCGGCCGGCAAAAAAGTAAATATGAGAAAGAGAAATTTTTTTTTTTTTATATATATATATATATCTTATTTATTTTTAATTTAATTTATAAATTTAAAAAATATATTTTAAAATAAAAATTTAAAATAAGAAAAACAAATACTTTTTTAATATTTTAGTTTAGGTCCATTGAATAAAAAAATTTTAAATTTAAAAAAAAAATTAAATTTTTAAAATTTTTACAATTATAACTAAAACTTTTTTATATGTCTTATAATAAATACTTAATTACTTTTCACAATTGTAACTAAATAGACAAAATTAAATTTTAAAAAATAATTTTTAATTAAAATTTTATATTAAAAATTTATTTTATTTATTAAAATATATTTTAATACAATAAATAATATAATAATTATATTATAATAAAATAATTATTAAATAATCACATTATAAAATTTTTATTCATTGTTAATTACATAAAGTAATAACATTATGAAAAAACAATCATTAAAATTGCAAACTGAAAATAGGTCATACAATCAATCATAAAAAATATCTATAATTTAAAAAAAAATAGTTAATTTTTCTAAAATTATATTAATTACTCTCAATTTAGAAAAATTAATATACCTAATAATAAATTGATGATTGGAAGAAACTTTTTTTAATTGACAACTTAAAAAAGAATCTTACAGTTTAAATCAATGAACTTTTTTATTATGTAAAAAATTATTATTTTATTATAATGGGATTATTTTTTGTAATTAATAACTTAAAAAAGAATTTTATAATGTAAGTATTTTATAATTATTTTATTATTATATAATTTTTGAATTATTTATTATATTAAAATATATTTTAATAAATAAAAATAACTTTTTATTATCAAATTTTAATTAAAAATGAACGTAAAATATATTTAATAGTAGAAAATTTCTAGTACTAATGCATTTAGTTATTAAAAATTTTAGTACATAAATAATATTAATTTTCATATTTTTTAATTTTAATATATGAAAATTAAATAATATCTTAATTTTTTATTAATTATTTTATATTTTATTAATTAAATATTATTTCATAATTTTTATTAATTTTTTAATAAAAATTTCATAATAAAAATATAATAATTTAATAGAAATATTACTTAAAGATATAATTATTTTTTATTAATTAAATATTATTTTATATTTTTTATTAATTTTTTTAATAAAAATTTCATAATAAGAATAATAAAAATATAGCTCATAGGATTATTTTTATTATTTTAAATTAAAATTTTTTTATATAGTTAAAAGGAGAGTAAAAAAAATTAAATAAAAAAAATACTATGAGATAATGTCACGTAATAGCAATAGGAGAATATTTTTTTATTTTATATAGATATATAAATTATAAATATATTTTGTATAATAAATAAAAATATTTAAATATAAAATTTAAATGAATAAATTATTAAGTTAATGAATTAAAATTTTAAAGAATATATTATAATTTATTATTATTTTTCAAATTTAATATTATGAAAATTAATTAAATTTTAATTATAAATATATAAAATAAAAAATTTTAATTGTAATTATGTAAAATGTTTTTTTTTTGTTTCATAAGTCTTTAATTTATATATTTTTTATTTTTTTTAAAATAAACATCGACAGTAACATTTATTGCATTTATATTTTTTATCATCGCATTGCTAAATTATTGAAGGAAAGTTCGCACTTGAAAAAAAAAAGAAAAAGAAAATACGTTAAATTATAAATATCTTTTAGGGATTTATGCGCACGGTCGCCGGCGCAGAGTAAAAAAAAAAAATCTTTCATTTGAAGAGGCATGTGGCCATATCCGATGCTACAGTTTATCCACATTCAGCCGAACAATGGAGGACTTTTGTCTGTAACTCTCCATTTGCCCACTTGCTACTCTTTCCCTTTTTATTTTTTTGTTCGTTCACAAGTTAATTAAAAGATTAATGAAGATAGTATTTATTTTAATTTATAAATTGATTAATTAATTTTAAAAATATATAAAATAATTATTTATAATAATTTTTAAAATTTTAAATTAAATATATAAGTTAAAAAAATAACTTAAGATTTAATTTTTTATTTTAGTATTTATAAATTAATTTTATTAAATTTTTTTATTTAATTTTTAAAATTTTATTATAAATTTTATATAATTTTTTAATAATTTTAAAAATAAATATATTTATAAATTATTTTTTATAAAATATATTAATTATTTATTAATCACTTATAAATATTTTATAAATGAAAATTTACTTATAAGTATTAGGTGATTAGAAATTAATTTTCATAAGTTAAAATATTTTTAAATTAAATTAATTCAAAAATTAAGAATTTTTTGCTCGCCTCTATTCACCCACCTAGATAAGTACCTATGTTTGTATATCTTCTAGTTGCCCACTTGGTACTCCCCACTTGTTGGGCTAAGTCCATTGGGTTTTCTTTAATTAAAAAATATATATATACTATATGAAAATTTTTTTTTTCTTAAGTTAATTCTACTATGAATGAGCAATTACTATTGTGCGCACGTGAGAGGGGATACAAGAGATTTTCCGATCTCAATTGAATTACACCAAGAATCAGCCATAAGCCCTTACCTTTTTACATTAGTTTTAGATGAATTGACGAAACATATACAAGAGAGTATTCCTTGGTGCATGATGTTTGCGGATGATATTGTTCTGATAGATGAGACATGAGAATGAATCAATAGAAAGTTAGAGTTTTGGAGAAGTATTTTAGAGTCAAAGGGTTTTAAGTTAAGTAGAACGAAGACAGAATACATGCATTGCAAGTTCAGTGAAGACCAAACTAGTGATAGGGAAGGAGTTAGTTTGAATAGAGTGGTACTGTCCCAAAGTAATCACTTTAAATATTTAGGCTCAGTCCTACAAGTAGATGGGGGATGTGAGGAAGATGTTAGTCATAGGATTAAAGCTGGATGGTTGAAGTGGAGACGTGCCACGGGAGTTTTATGTGATCGTAAGATTCCCAATAAGTTGAAAGGAAAATTTTACTGCATGTACCATACGACCGGCTATGTTATATGGTAGTGAGTATTGGGCACTGAAAGAGTCATGTGCGTCTAAAATAAGAGTTGCAGAGATGAGAATGTTAAGGTGGATGAGTGGCCATACTAGACTAGATAAAGTCCATAATGAGAGTATTAGAAAAAAGGTAAGAGTGGTGCCAATTGAAGATAAGTTAGAGAAGGGAGATTGAGGTGATTTGATCATGTGAAGCGTAGAAATACGGAGCACATTAGGTTAGAGGATAAAAAGAAAAAAAGGGGTAGATCTAAATTGACTTAGAGGAGAGTAGTACAACATGACCTAGAAGCATTACACATTTCTGAGGATTTAACCCAAAATCGTTTAGAGTGGCGAAAGCGAATCCATATAGCCGATCCCAAATTTTTGGGATAAAAGCTTAGTTGAATTGAGTTGAGTTGTAAGTCAATTCTACTATACATTTTAAATATAAGATATATAATAAATTTTTTTATAAATTTTATATATTTATATGTTAAATTTATAATAAGTTAAATTTAAGTAAGAATTTTTTATTATATAATAAGAATTTTCCATTATATAATTCCCCGATACAAAGGATAGCTTGTTAGGAAATTTTCGCACAAAATTAAGCCCCTGTACTTTATCCATATTTGCGTGAGAGAGATGACTTTCTCGAGTTCTGCACTTTGTCTGCTACTGCTAACATGGACTTTGATTTGGTTCCGGAGCTCAATTGCAAGAGCAAGAAAATCAAAGTCCTGCAAAATCCCTCCTGGACCTGTCCCTCTGCCTGTCGTCGGTAACATCTTTGCCCTCGGTGACAAACCCCACAAGTCACTGGCTAAGCTAGCCAAGACTTAATGGCCCCATAATGACTCTAAAGCTCGGTCACATAACCACCGTAGTCATTTCTTCTGCAGCCATGGCCAAAGAAATCATCCGAAACAATGACCTTTCTTTCTCGAACCGAACCATTCCAGATGCTGTCCGTGCTGTTGAGCATAGCAAATTTTCAATGGCTTGGCTTCCAGTCTCATCAAAATGGAGAAACCTCGGAAAAATATGCAACTCTCACATCTTTAATTAATCGCGAAACACTTGAAGCCAAGCAAGACCTGCGGCGTCTCAAAGTGCAAGAACTCCTTGCTTATATTCAAGAATGTTATCAGCATGGTGTTGCAGTTGACATTGGCAAAGCAGCCTTCAGTACTTCCCTTAACTTGTTGTCTAGTACCATGTTTTTTGTGGATTTGGCCAACCCTAGGTCCAATGGGACACAAGATTTCAAAGACATGGTTTGGGAGATGATGCCATAGAGGCTGGCAGAGCCAATTGTGGAGATTACTTTCCTCTGCTTCGAAGGATTGACCTACAGGGTATAAGGAAACGCATGGCAACTCATTTTACAACGATGTTTAGGCTCTTTGATGACATAATAAATGCAAGATTGGAAGAGAGGAAACGGTCTGATTATCAAAGAGGGAGTAGGGATGTGCTTGATGCGCTTCTCAACATTACTGAAGGAAACAGAGGGGTGATTGATCAAAATGACATTCCCCATTTGTTACTGGTTAGTAACTTTTCACTTCCACTTCTTAAATACTAAACATGATTAATTATTACACATATATAATTAATCATTATTCTTTCTCAAAAGTCTCATCCATGAAGTCATATATACCACATGGTCATGCAGGATCTATTTGCCGCAGGGACACACACAACCTCAAACACGTTAAAATGGGCTATGGCAGTGTTGCTCCACAACCCAATAATAATGTCAAAAGCCAAAGAGGAAATCAGGCAAAATATTGAAATAGGGAAGCTCATACAAGAAGATGACATTGCAAGGCTGTGAAAGAAACATTTAGACTGCACCCTCCAGTCCCATTTTTAATACCCCGCAAAGTTGAGGCAGATGTTGAAATTTGTGGCCACACAGTCCCAAAAGGTGCACAAGTTCTGATAAATACTTGGGCCATTGGGAGAGAACTCGATGTAAGGGAGAGCCCTAATCTGTTTAAGCCTGACAGATTTTTGGATTCGGATATTGATGTGAAGGGCAGGAATTTTGAACTGATCCCGTTTGGTGCTGGTAGGCCGATTTGTCCTGGGATGCCCCTGGCACTTGGAATGGTTCACCTGATGTTGGCTTCACTGATTCATTCCTTTGACTGGAAACTTGAGGGAGGAGTCCTGCCGCCGGAAATGGACATGGAAGACAAATTTGGAATTACCATAGGCAAGGATCAGCCCTTGCGTGTCATTCCAATACCCGTCCAATTTCTCTAAATCCTGATTATGCAAATGGGTATATCTATAGCTTAAGGCTTGTTTAGTTTAATAATTGAATAATACTGATAACTAATAATTAGTTGTTATTGATGATAATGGATAATTGATAATTAATTGTAATGATATATCCATACGTTTAATAAAATTATATTTAATTATTATAATTATATATAAAATGATTAATAAGTAAATATATTATATAATTATTAATTTATTATATAAAATATATAAAAATTAAAATATAATTTTTAAATATATATATCGTGTAAGAATGACTATTATAACTAATTTAATTATTATTTATAATTTCAAATAATATATGATATAAAAATTAATTTAAAGATATAAAAATTTTATAATTAATAAATTTTTAAAAAGATAATATAATTTAAATAAAAAATAAAATAAAATTAATTACTAATTAATAAAAAACAACTTTAAAAATAAAATGATATTAAGCTGCAGATGATAGATAGCTAGTTTCAGTTATAAATTATAATTTTAATAGATTTACTAAATAAATTTTTTTTTTTAATTAATAAGGAGAAAATATTCATAAAGAAGGGTTCCAAAACCCAGACCACATGAAGCCCTAGGACTACAAACGGGTGCATGACCCGAATCCGAATCTGCAGCAGCCAAAGCAAAGAATGAAACTACCATCTCCAACAAATGAATCATGGGAGGCTCAACTAAAACAGCAGAAAAACACAACACCTCACTCGTATCAAAGAGCTTGTAAGCAAATTCTTCAAATTCAGAAGAAAAACAGGCGAGTAATGTAGCAAACAGTCGCACAGGAGGATTAAGAACCAAGGCTGGAAAACAGCGGGAGAGGCATGGCAGAAACTCAGGCTTGTCACAAAGCCCAGCCGGAAAAGGTGACCAAGATTAGATCCTTCGTCACTTCCATAAAGACACCATCCAGTAAGGAGAAATCCCTGGAATTAAATCTTGACCATCAACGAGCAGCTCGGTATAAAGTCCCTAAACCTACCTGTGCAAATTTAACCAAACAAATTAAAATCAAGTTATATACGATCAATCGAAGAGAAGATATCAAATAGATTGGTTTATCTATT
Source organism: Hevea brasiliensis (assembly GCF_030052815.1). Lineage (NCBI taxonomy): Eukaryota > Viridiplantae > Streptophyta > Magnoliopsida > Malpighiales > Euphorbiaceae > Hevea > Hevea brasiliensis. The sequence goes on from NW_026614770.1 coordinate 13,387, forward strand.
TGAATATCTTTTAACCATCAAGTGCATCCCAAATTTATACCAAGCATCTTTTTAGATTTATTGGCTTGATCGCCTAAATTACGGAGTGGAATGTGAATCTAAGTGTTTAATAGACGGGATTATGTATTTTGAGTAATAAATTTTTTTAAATTATTAATTAAATTAATAATTATTTTTTTTTTTAGTTTTTGCTATACAGTAAAGACTGCTCCAAGATACACCTATGCAAAGAAAAAACAACATGAAAATTATTTTGTCAACAATAGAGCAACATCATGCATGGAAGCAAGAGCAATAAACTGTGACCGATCACATCATAGATAATATGACAGATTATCGCTCAACCACGCAAAAAGTTGCCAGATACTTAGGCAACCCAGTAGCATTAAATACATGGAAATTATTTTATAATAGCTGTCAACATTTATCATCAACCAACTATTCAACCACCCGGGGAATGGCGATGAGAGGAGTGGCCTTCTGCAGAGTAGTACCAAATCTGTCAGTCATGTCCATTGCCTTCGGTTCCAAACCATTGGGCAGCTGCCAGTCAAAATGGTGAATGAGGGAAGCCAGCAATGAACTCATCATTCTAACACCTAGAGCCAGTCCAGGGCAAATTCTTCTTCCAGAACTAAATGGAAGAAATTGGAAATTTGTCCCTCTGAAGTCAACTTCAGATTTCATGAACCTCTCTGGGAGAAACTCCGTTGGGTCGTCCCAGTATTGGGGATCTCTGGCCAATGCCCATGCGTTCACAAACACTTGGGTGTGCTTAGGGATGGTGTAACCACAAATTTCTGTGTCGATTTCTGCACGGTGAGGCAAGAGCAGAGGAGCTGTCATGTGCAGCCTCATTGTTTCTTTAAGAACTGATTGTAAATATGGAAGCCTTATAACATCTTTCTCTTCCATGGTTTTTCCTATTCCAATTTTTTCGACAAGCTCTTGCTTTGCCTTGGCCATTATATGTGGATTGTGGAGCAACTCAGCCATTGCCCATTCCAAAGTAGTTGTAGTCGTGTCTGTTCCCCCAATGAACAAGTCCTGGAAATAATACATCATAGATTTTTATAGCGATAATATTATTTTCTTATAAAATAAAAAAAAATATATATAGGAGAAAGTTAGTATTAATTATATATATATATTTTAGCGAAGTAATGAATAAATTATTATAATGAAATTTATATATTTTTTTTTATTCACCAAGTATTTTTGTATATTTATTTTAAAATAAAATTAATTTCTTTAAATTTGTGATTATCTTTTGTAATAATATTTTATTTAAAAAATAAATTTAAATTCTCTTTTTAAGAGTGTGACAAGTCTTATCACTGTGTTAAAAAATTTATGTATTTATTATTTAAATTATGTGTATTTTTTAATTAATTTTATGCAAATTTCAATATAAAGATTTGATTTAAGCACTGCTGAACCCTTAAAATCGAATTTATGTTAATTATGCTTTAAATAATTTATATATAGAGAGTATATTAATTGTAGATTTCCCTCACTTTCTTAACCCACACTATAACATGAACATTGGACTTTTATTAGTCAAATGTACCTTATTTAAGGTGAACTCAGAAGGCGTCTTAATTAATTCTTTTGTTGTTAATTAGTTAGTTCTTGTTGTTACATGAAAGAACTATAAACATAATCTGTCATCTTCAATACATGCTGAGAGAGAGATGGAAAATTACCGCAAGTAAAATTATGACATCTTCGCGGCTGAAGTCCTCTGAGCCACAGTACTCTTGGCTTTGGTCAAGAAGGACATCCAAGAAATCACCGTATCTTTCTAAACTGGACTTTCTTCTCTTCAGACGCTGACCAACAATCTCATCAAGCAAACTATGCATATGATCATAAGAAATCTTGATTTCTAGCTTGATACCTTGTGGATCGAATGGTTTCAAGAAAGGAAAAAAATCTGACAGATTTGGCTTTCCTGACAGCTCCATTATTTTTCCAATAAGTTGTTTCAATTCTTGAATAGCATTGGATTTGGTGTCCAATATATCAACAGAAAACATGGAGTTAGATAGCAAATTTAACGTTGTTCCAAACACTAACCTTCCAATATTGATGTGTTCTTTGGCTTCACTAGCTTCGGTGATGGACTTGATCATACCATCCATCATTTGATTTCGTAAACCTTGCAGCGCATCAAGTCTCTGAGGGGTGAAGACCTGGCTGTTGCATATTTTTCTTAGGCTTCTCCATTTCGGACCACCGGATAACCATGCCATGGATAGCTCATAATTGTGTTCTGCAGTAACCGCGTGTGGAATAGGCCTACCCAAGAATGCTTGATCGTTTTTCTGGAGGATTTCTCTGGCCATTTCTGCGGAGGTAGCAACTACGGTGGTGTTGAAGCCTAGTTGAATAGTCATGAGGGGGCCATGGATTTTGGCTAGCTTGGTTAGGGACTCGTGGGGCCTGGCACCTATTGCTAAGAGGTTTCCAACGATGGGAAGGCCTCTTGGTCCTGGTGGGAGTTTTTTCCTTTTTTTGAGGCTAAAAAGGCCATGGATGCATATTAAGAGAAGCAAAGTGAAGATTGCAAGGGTATAGGAATCCATTACCTAGTGATTTCAAGCGAAGATATGTCCTGCCCTCTACACTAATATATAATTCGAATGTCAACGTGTCATTCTCAACCGTTGGTGTTATCAGCAAGCTATTTAAAAATTTAGTAACAGGGATCACAAGTGAGGGAGTTTTGTCCTCGTCGTCAACTCTCACAATAATGTTATCCTTCTCCGTTTGTGAGTGACTTTCATATATAAAATCTTGTAATTTAATTCATAAAACATTAGGTGAAATGTGACACCCCTTACCCGACGTCAACTCTCACAATAATGTTATCCTCCTCCGTTTGTGAGTGACTTTCACATATAAAATCTTGTAATTTAGTTCATAAAACATTAGGTGAAATGTGACACCCCTTACCCGACTACAGTGTAACTGAGCAAGACATGTCACACTAGGTGCCGGAGCACCCTATTTTATCTTAATTTATTCTTTAAAAAATTTTATTCTCGTTATATTTTAATATAAATTATCTTTCTATGGAGAAACCAGCGGAGTTTCCCTTGTTTCTATTACCATTTGACATATTTCACTATTCACCTGTTTGAAATTCAACAATATTTTCAAAATAAGATCTCATAATCATCTCATATTTCAATATCATCCATGTATTTCAATTCTCATATTCATTTCCATCCACTTTTCTTCATACTCTATTCACATATCAAAATTCTCATATTTCCATTAATTTACATAATTTGCAAACTAATTGAATAAATTTATAATTTACATGATATACAAATTAATTACATATGAACTAATCAATTTATTAATCTACATTACATATCTATTAATTATATTTTCATAATCTACATTACAATACAATAACTATGCATTTTATACAAAATACAAAAGATGATCTATATGGACCCTATCTACATGCATTGCTGAGGAGGTGACAACCTTGAATACTTCAGATACTTCTGCAGATCAGAACCCCAAAATCTCTGTTTAATATTTTTTCTGGGCTTTACCTTCAGTACATGCGCGAGGAAACAAATCCATCGCGCTAAGGATTGCTGCTTAGTGGTGCAATAATAGAACAAAGAAAATAATATATATAAATAAAGACATAAATGGATTATACTTTGGATACTCTATGTAACACCCCTGATTTTTTATATATTATTATTGGGCTTCGTGTAGGTATCCTCAATTCGCGAAAATTCGACAGTTGTCCGGATCTGTGAATTTCCGGCCAGACAGACCAGCTATCGGAAAAGTCTTCGAATTGGATCAAGGTTTTGGCTACCCCACCATTGTCAGGCATCCGGCGTTCAAGTCGGAATCGGCAAAGGTAAACCCGAACCTTGCTTTTTCGTAATTTTCTAGTGCTTAAATAGGATTAAAAATCCATAAAATATTCGTGGTAGCTTAGAAAATTACGATTCTTTTTGCAATAGCTTAGTAATATTTCTAAGGACATGAGGCGAGTTTTATAATTTTTAGAGCTTATTTGAGCAGTTTCTGCAAAAATGATCAATTATAAGGACTAAAATAAAATTTTACATATTGTGATGAATGATTAATTTGATGGGCCCAGGAGGGGCTGTGTGATGTGATTGAGTTGTGGATATATGGATTGTGAGTATAGAAGTGTGTTTTGAGCCCTTTGCGAGGTTGGGTAGGTCCTAGGTATAGGGAGACTCTGCGGATTTTAAACACGACTTAGGGCGTATTTGGTCTTTTCCTTGTTTGTATGGAGTCAAATTTATTAAATGATTGTAATAAAATTGTCGGGTGAGCAGATGACCTTCTTCCTCCGCCCGCCTCAGTGATCATCGTCAAGTCTGTGAGTAGAATATTAATTTTAATTGTAATTTCGATATTATTATATGTTCAAGCATGCCCATGCATCACTTATATGCATATATTTATGTAGTTAAACTCTAGGCATGATTTATGTTGCATTCATAACTGTTAAAGTGCCATGAATATTGTTGCGGTAATTTGGAGCAGTGTGCGTGCGTTGGCGTGCGTGTGATGTGGTATGGACTATGGATGGGACGGGTAGTCACGGCTTGAGTTCTTCGCTGGGACCCGATCCTTCAAGGGGTAGTCACGGCTTGAGTTCTTGTTGGGACCCTCGATTTGGTTATTAAGTGGAAGTCCAGTGAGTTCTTGGCACGAGTTGGATTTAAGAGAGGCGTATAGAGGATCGGCTCCCATATGTTATGATTGATGCTACGAGTGCGTGAGTGCTCCAAATTACCTTTTGATGTTATGATGTGAAAATGTTATTCTTTGTTGCATTTCACTCCACAGTTGCATTAGTACTAGATAGTTATAGAGATTATGGTTAAAATTGATATTTTACTCTCTGAGTCGAACGCTCACTCCTGTTCAAAAATTTTTACAGGCCACAGGAGGATATTTTTGAGGTTAACCTGCTTTCTCCCTTGCAGGTCGATTACGTATGTTTGTATAACTGGTTAAATCTTAGAATTTTCGCATGTGTTAGAAATGTTTATTTGATTTGGGTGTAAACTAAATTATTATTTTGGGACTGTAAACTTAATATGCTATGCATGTTTGATGGATTGGATGAGGAGCCGAGCTCCCATTTATTTTATGTTGACGAGTATGTGGAGGGTGAGTGAGCTCCTAATTGAATATATAATGTGTTTCTGTGTCGGGTGATTGAAAACTCCCGTTGAAAAGTCCATTTTATGGCGGACTCTGTCAGTTTGTTTTCTTAATTTGGGCCCAAATGGGCCTTAGAGTTGGGTCAATGAGCAGTTAGGCTTACTACGGGCCTCGGGGCTTTAGGTGGCCTGTGTCCTAGTGTCGGTCGGCCCATAGGTTGGAGTCGTGACAAATGTGGTATCGAGCTTAGGCTCGATTCATAGGGAAAAATTATCTAAGTGTTGGGAAGAGTCTACTAGGAGTCACATGCGGAGTATAGGATTACATTTCGTCTTTTCTGTAATTCTTTATTTCTAGATTCTACGTTATACCTCGGAAATATAAGATTACCTCGATTAGTGTCTTGATTTTTCGTGGAGTACACATAAATGTGAAATAGAGTTAGTAGACATGTGAGATCTATCATGAGGATCGTACTCCAAGAAATGTTATATTTTTGTCGGTATGGGTTTAAATGGTGTGCCCATTTTGTGTAAGACACAGTACATAAAAGTGAGTCTTAAAAATGCAGTTGCCCTAGATAAGGATGAGGATACCACTCTTTGGCGGTCATCGGTAGATGACCCAGTCAAAATAAGTTTGTGATAATAGAAGATTCGGAGAGATAAGAAATTAGGAGACCTAGTGCATCGGGGCGTATCGTAGTAACTATACAATATTCTCGATGTATGCGCTCTGTAGTCTGCAGTTCTGATCGACATGAGATTATTGTGTAGAGCTGCGCATCCCGTGGTGCTCCATAATGAGGGTGTTTGAGATGGCTTCGTTTTGGTACAGTTATGCGAGCGAGTTCTATATTTGCAGAGGAGTTGAGAACTCCTGGCTAGAGTCTAGAGTTAGAATATTAAAAGGTCACGGTTGGGTGATAACTAGAGTCGGTGACTCGATTACTGACATGAGCTAGAGTTTCATCAAGAGTTGCCATCAGACCAGAGGTTTCGGACTAGTTGCAAAGTAAAGGTGACACTTATAGAGTGAGAATAGTATACCTTGTGTGTATCAGTATGGAATAAAGTACAACTCTACTACCTAGAGAAGGTCGAAACTATGAATTGATGATTTATAGAGCTATGATATGATAAAAGAGTCATTAACTTGACATGGTTCTGGCAAGTTGGTAGATGTAGTACCTTTGTTGCAGCAAGTTAGGATATAGTCCTATCTTTTCAGAATGGATCGAAGGTTATTACTGATAATGATGACTTATGGAATAGTGTCCCAGATGGGACTGTAGAGTGTGGTAGAGAGTAGTTGGCTCGGGTATCCTGGAGAGGATACAAGTTCCATTATAGGAATCATATATAATCAGATCACGATGGATGTAAATCCTTTGAATTGGATGATGGGTTTGGGTGCCCGAAATCTTAAGTTTTGGAATTGAGTAAACTTGGAAAATAATAATAATAATAATAATAATAATAATAATAATAAATAAAATTACTGCAGAATCAGTTCTCGAGGTAGTAAGGGTATTATGTAAGTTAAAGGATAAGAATAGAGATCATACAATAAAAGTATGACTGTAATTTCTTTGAGTTCCTTTCTAATTTCAAATTATTCAAAACAATAGTATAATCTAATTATAATAGTGTTAAGAGTAATAAATTAGCGAAGATAAATCACGAAGGCCAATGGATAAAGAAAGTGCGAATGAAAGTTTGGGCAATTGATTGCGGATGCAATATAATCTAAATGCTAGTGGAAGTACTAGCTAGAGTGGTCAAAGGACCAAATCGAGTAGCACGGACATATGATAACGCGATAGAGACTCGAAGATATAGTTAGCAAATCTGCTATTATGTTAGGAAGAAGAATGGAACCAGGATAGAATAGTCAAGTTCTATTTTGGGTAAGACAAAGGAAATAAATGAAAGGACAACCTAAAGAGCGCATAATAAAAGGAACAAAGTTAAGATATAGGATAGGCTAAGTGTTATTCTTGGCAAGGAGAATGACAAGGATGGAAAACCCAAAATGGGATCACATTAGTGAGAAAAGTGATGGAGGTATGGAATACAATAATAATGAGTAAATGTTAGAAGGTGTGCGATGGTATTGCGGACTACCTAAATAGGTAGAGAAAGAGAAGTTAGTAAGCAGTAAGTTGAATAAAAGTCAGTCTAAGGGATCAAATAGGTATGATGAGAGGAAAAGAATGATAGATAATGACACATAGGTTTTAGGTTAGACTTTTGAGATAGTGAGAAGGTAGTTAGAGGTTCGTTATGAATGTCAGGCAAACATTTTTAGTGTGATCAACAGAATCACTTTGTAGTGAAGCAATAACGACAGGACAATAGTAGGGGTAGAACGAAAAGTGACAAGTCTGAATGGTTATAAATCACTAGAAAGTTCAAGGATCAAATTAATGACCCTAGATAAGGGTGGAATTAGTGTTGGAAGAATTTATTAGTGAGAGAAATCTTTCAGGAATCAACAAAAGTTAAGGGCACAATAAAAACGATGATAGATATGAATCATAGGTCGAGTATAAGTAAAGTTAATAAATTATAAAATATTATGTCAAGAAGGAAAATGGTACGGTAAATGGTTCATGCAGATGATACCTTATAGGTAGAGCATAATTGTGCTAGGAGATGATGAAATTTGGAGATAAAGACCAAGAAACTTAGGTGAAACGTTATAATATGACAATCGGGTGTAGTTGAATATAAGAGGATATTTTCTTTCTTTTCAAGTTTAGCTTGTGCTTTTGGTTCTAGAAGGTTATATAAGGAACAAAAACTGAGTCAAGGAGACCTAGTTATTGAGAGTTTAGTAAGCACAAATTCATACATAATTTCCTGATATGAGAATGACAGTAAGTACATACCTAGTATTAAGTATGAAAGGACGAACAGAGTAATGACAGGAGTTAAATTGAGTTAGCTACTAAGGCTTGCAACTGTTTTAAACTATGAGCTGGAGGAAGTACTATTTATGTGTAACACCCCAAAATTTTATTATTTATGAGTATTTTTGGTATTTTAATTTTATTTGAATTTTTGAAATTTTTCTGAGATTTTTCGGATTTTAAAAATCGGGTTCGATTTTCCGAAAATATAAACTTTGATGATTTTTAAAAATTAATTTAAAGACCACGTGGCAAAACTAAAAATATATTTGGAGTCTACGTATTTTTTTGAGTTTTATGGAATTTTTTCAGAATTTTTGGACCTCGTTTTCGGTCCCGAGGCAGAGTAAAAATTCAAAATTTTGTATTTCGAATCGAACCGACCGAATCGAATCGGACCGGATCGGACCGGTCGAATCGGACTGGCCCTTTTCCTTCTTCCTTTTCTTCTCCCGCGCGCGATGGCACTCTCCCTTTTCTCTCTCGTTTCTCTCTCCTCTCACTGACCGGCCACGGCCGCCACCAGCCCGGCCAGCCGCGCGCCACCAACCCGGCCGTATCGCCCGAACGGCCGGAAAAACGAGCGTGAAAATGCCCCTGCGCGCGCGCGCGCCGCTTCGACTTATCCGGCCAAATCCGGCCGATCCAGCCACCAATTGGACCGGGTCTTGTGTCCAAAATCATCTACTCGGCGAGAGCTTTCCATAGACACCAAGAACGCCGAAATCCATCGAGCGGATTGTCCGATTTTTGCTCGGGAAGATTTTAGCCCATTTCGACTTTTGGGCTAGATTTCTCGAAAACCGTGAATCCCACGAGAAAACCGAGGCCACCAGCACGCTCCATTCGTCGAGAGCTTCGCAACGACATAAATTTTGAATTTTTCCGACACCGTTTTTCGGTGGGTCCCACGAAACTTCGCAGTGTATTTTCGAGCATTAAATGAGCTTAGAAAATTCTGAAAAATTTATGTACTAACCCCCGTGTTATGGGCTTCGTGTAGGTATTCTCGATTCGCGGAAATTCGACAGTTGATCGGTGCGCAAATTTGGGCGAACGGACCGTTCTGGAAAAGTCTCGAATTGGGCGAGGTTTTGGCTAGCCCCATTGTCGACGTCGAGCGCGTTCGAAGTCGGAATCGGCAAAGGTAAACCCGAACCTTGTTTTTTCGTAATTTTCTAGCGCTTAAATAGGATTAAAAATCCATAAAATATTCGTGGTAGCTTAGAAAATTACGATTCTTTTTGCAATAGCTTAGTAATATTGCTAAGGACAGCGGGGCAAAGTTTTATAATTTTTAGAGCTTGTTTGTGCAATTTTTGCAAAAATGATCTATAATAAGGACAAAATTGAAATTTTACGTATTGTGATGAATGGTGATTTGATGGGCCGGGAGGGTGTGTGATATGATTGAGCGTTGATGTATGGATTGTGAGTATAGAAGTGCGTTTTAGCCCTTTTGCGAGGTTGGGTAGGTCCTAGGTATAGGGAGACTCTGCCGGATTTTCTAAACGACTTAGGACGTGCTTGATCTTTTTTTGTTTGTATTGAGTCAAATTTATTAAATAGATGTAATGTAATTGTCGGTGAGCGGGCAGTCTTCTTCCTCCGCCACAGTAATTTGTCGTCAAGTTTGTGAGTAAAATATTAATTTTAATTGTAATTTCGATATTATTATATGTTCAGCATGCCCATGCATCACTTATATGCATATATTTATGTAGTTAAACTCTAGGCACGAATTATGTTGCATTCATAAATTTTAATGTGCCATGAGTGTTGTTGTGGTAATTTGGAGCAGTGTGCGTGCGTTGGCGTGCGTGTGATGTGGTGTGGACTATGGATAGGACGGGGTAGTCACGGCTTGAGTTCTTCGCTGGGACCCATTCCTTCGAGGGGTAGTCACGGCTTGAGTTCTTCGCTGGGACCCTCGATTTGGTTTATTAAGCGAAAGTCCGGCTTGAGTTCTTCACTGGCACCAGGTTGGATTTAAGAGAGCTGTATAGGGGATCAACTCCCAATATATTATGATTGATGCTACAGGGTGCGTGAGTGCTCCAAATTACCTTTTTGATGCTATGATGTGAATATGATGTTGATGTTGATGTTGCATTTCACTCTACAGGGTGCATTAGTTACAGATAGTTATAGAGATTATGGTTAAAATTGATATTTTACTCTCTGAGTCGAACGCTCACTCCTGTTCAAAAATTTTTACAGGCCACAGGAGGATATTTTGTTCTGAGTTAACCTGCCTTTCTACTTCGCAGGTTGTTTATTAATATTTGTGTAATTTTAATTACTCCTAGAATTTCCGCATGTGTTAGCAGTAATTATTTGAATTTGGTCTGTAATATTATTATCATGTTGGACCTGTAAACTAAATATGCTATGCATGTTTGATGGATTGGATGAGGGAGCTGAGCTCCCATTTATTTTATGTTGATGAGTATGTGGAGGGTGAGCTGAGCTCCCCAAATGACTATATATTGTGTTTACAGTTCGGGTGAGTCGAAAACTCCCCGTTGGTAAGTCCATTTTATGGCCGGACTCTGTCCGTTTGTTTTCTTGAAATTGGGCCCAAATGGGCTTTAGAATTGGGTAAATGAACAGTTAGGCTTACTACGGGCCTCGGGGGCTTTAGGTGGCCAGTCCTAGTGCTTGGTCCGGCCCATAGGTTGGGTCGTGACAAATGTGGTATCAGAGCTTAGGCTCCAGATTCTTAGGGAATGTTGTCTAAAGTGTTGGGAAGAGTCTACTAGGAGTCACATGCGGAAATATAGGGTCCACATTCGTCTTGCATTGTCATCTTTGCTTCTAGTTTCTGCTCCATATGTTATGTATAAATATGAGTCTATAGAGCTGTGTAATGTGCAGTTTTGAATTTTGTGGGCTAATCTTCTTGAATTGCGGGAAAATGCGTAGAAGCGAGAGCGCCCATTGCACGAGCGGATGTGCTGACGAGGTGTCGGCCAGATGAGGCGCTGCCAGGAGGTGGGGTAGGAGGCCTAGAGCTGCTCAAGTAGAAGAGCAGCTACCCACAGTTCAGGAATAGTCTTTCATGGCACAGGGTCCTATGGACCCTATGGCAGCTACTCTAGCTGGTCTGCAGAGAACCATCGACATGATGGCGCAGTATATGGTCCACCCTCCACAGCGGCAGATCCACCGCACCAAGAGAGGAATCTTACAAGCAGATCATAAATTTCAAGAAGTTGGTGCACGGTACCTATGATGTGTCGACGATGCATATCGGTTTTTAGATTCTGAGCGGCGAGAGCAGTCTGATTGGCCCGATAGAAGATTGATAGAGTGTATGCAGCACGTCATGGGGCCCATGCCTAGGCAATGGATGAATGACTACGTGTTACCCCGGATGGAGGGTTTGACATGGGCTCAGTTTGTGGAACTTTTTATCACCCGGTGTGTGCCAGAAAGTTTCAGAGATCAGAAGCAGTGGGCATTTGAGGCCTTAAGATAGTATGGCTGGTCTGTAGATGAATATGCTCTGCAATTTCGAATTGAGCGGATATGCCCCTACAGCAGATCTCTGAGAGACTATGAAGGTGAAAAGATTCCTAAAGGGGCTTGACAGAGATATGCAAACTGGCCATGATGTCCGATCTTTTGATGTGGTGGTTGGTAGCTAGGCAGATTGAGATCGATTATCTTTGTAGATGACAATGAAGAGCAAAGAAAAAGCAGGCGAGAGGGTTCCTCGGTGTCCCTTCCATGGGTACTCGGATAGTGGTGGCGAGTAATTACAGAGGAAATAGTAGGAATAAGTAAAGTGGTTTTAGACACAAAACACGAGGATTCGAACGAGTGGTACGGATCCAAAGGTGGTCACGATTCGAATGCATTACTGGTGCGGCTCAGATCCTCCTTGGCACCTTGTGCACGCAGTGGAAGAGGACATTCAGACCTTGTTTGATGGGATCGAGTATGCTTGAGTGTGGCCAACCGGTCACTTTGCTGAGAATGCCCCATGTTCGTGAGCCACGGATGGGGTCACGAGGTTACATTGCGAATGTTCCTCGGCGATTGTATCCGGCGCTTCCAACATGGCGGTAGTCGATTCGATGCCAACGGGGCCGAGGACAAGGGGCGTGGATTTGGAGGCGGTCGAGGTAGAAGTCGATGTCGTGGTTACGCCACTCGGGGTAGGGGTCAAGCTCGGGTTTTCACCCGACCCACCGGGATGCTCAAGCTTCAAATGCGATTGTGGCGAGTATTCTTACAGTACATTCTTATGAGGCTCATGTTTTGATAGATCCGGGTGCTACGCACTCATTTGTCTCCCCTGTGTTTGCCATGAGGTTGGGTAGAAACCCTACAACTTTAGAGTGCCCTTTGTCAGTAGCTACCCCACTTAGTGACAACATAGATGTAGACATGGTATTTCCGGGTAGCCCAGTGGTAGTGGATGGAAAGATCCTCCCAGCAGACTTGGTTCCTCTACCAGTAATGGATTTCGATGTAATCCTGGGGATGGATTGGTTGGCAACTCATTTTGCCACCTTAGACTGCAGGAACAAAAAGGTGTATTTTCACATACCTGGTGTGGAAGAGTTTAGCTTTGATGGTGACAGGAGCGTGGCTCCGTATAATTTGGTGTCAGCAATTAGTGCTAGAAAAATGTTGAGGCGTGGATGCCAAGGGTATTTGGCATTGGTGAGAGATACATCTATAGAAGGTGTCAGCATGGGAAATGTTCCTGTTGTCAGAGAATTTATGGATGTCTTCCCGGAGGAGCTTCGAGTTGCCACGGGAAGGAAATAGAGTTTTGTATTGATGTTGTCTGTACAAACCCCATATCCATGCCACCTTACAGGATGGCACCAGTGAATTGAAAGAGTGAAGGAGCAACTACGGGAGCTTTTGGACAAGGGTTTCATACGTCAGAGCACTTCACCACAGGGTGCTCTGTTCTATTTGTGAGAAAGAAGGATGGGTCATTGAGGTTGTGCATTGACTACGGACGGTGAACAAGGTGATGATGAAGAACAAGTATCCACTTCCTCGGATCGATGATTTGTTTGATCGGCTCAAGGAGCTAAATTCTTTTCCAAGATAGATCTGCGGTCGCTACCATCAATTGAGAATCGGGAATGAGGGCGTGTCCAAAGCGGCTTCGAGGACAAGATATGGTCATTATGAGTTCTTGGTGATGTCTTTTGGACTCACTAATGCACCTGACCTTCATGGACTTGATGAATAGGGTGTTCAAGCCATTTTGGACCGTTTGTCATCGTATTCATAGATGACATTCAGTATACTCTCGGACCGAGGAAGAACACGTGTGGCACTTGAGGATGGTGTTGCGGACTTTGAGGAGCACCACTATCGCCAAATTTTCAAATGTGAATTTTGGCTAGAAAGCATCTCATTCTTGGGACACGTGGTTTCTAGAGCGGTATTCAAGTGGATCCCAAGAAAATTGAAGTCAGAATCGATTGGCTTAGGCCTACAACGATCCGAGGTGCGAAGTTTTAGGTTTAGCAGCTACTATAGGCGTTTTGTACAAGATTTCTCCGGGATAGCGGCTCCCTTAACTAAGTTGACCGGGAAGAATGTTCCATTCATTTGGACAGATATTGTGAGGTGAGTTTCGAAGCTTAAGGAGTGTCTAACCACGCCCACTGTGTTGACACTACACGTGAGTGGTGAAGGATACACCGTGTATTGTGACGCCTCGAGTTGGCCTAGGGTGTGTTTTGATGCAGTGGAAAGGTAGTGGCTTATGCTTCAAAGGCTGAAGAGGCATGAGCAGAACTACCCCACCCATGATTTGGAAATGGCGGCTGTAATCTTTGCACTGAAAATCTGGAGACACTACCTGTATGGTGAAGTGTGCGAGATATACACCGACCATAAGAGTTTGAAGTACATCTTCCAACAGAGGGACTTGAACTTGAGACAGAGGAGATGGATGGAGCTTCTGAAAGACTATGATTGCACCATCCAGTACCACCCTGGGAAGGCCAATGTTGTGGCAGATGCCTTGAGCAGAAAATCTTACGCGGTTGGCACACATTTCGATGAGAAGAGACCACCGATTCAGAGGTACATGAGTTGATGGATCAAGGTTTAATCCTAGATCTTTCAGATGAGGGGGTATTGTTGGCTCACTTTTCAGTGAGGCCAGACTTGAGGGACAGAGTTAGAGTTTCCCAGCACAGAGACCAACAATTGATGAAGATCATAGAAAGAGTACAGCAAGGTGAAGGTGGTGAGTTTGGGTTTGCCAATGATGGCGCCCTAGTGCAAGGTTCTAGGATATGTGTGCCCGATGTGGACAACCTCAGGAATGAAATCATGCGAGAGGCACACTACACATCATGCAGATGTCCACCTGAGTTCCACCAAGATGTACCATGATGTGAAAGATAGCTATTGGTGGAATGGCATGAAGAGAGACATTGCAGACTTTGTGTCCAAGTGCTTGACTTGTCAGAAGGTGAAGTTTGAACACCAGAGACCGTCAGGGAAGCTGCAAGAGCTCCCTATCCCAGAATGGAAGTGGGAAATGATCACTATGGATTTTGTGATTGGGTTGCCTCGTACCACGCGAGGATATGATTCGATATGGGTAATTGTAGACCGCTTGACCAAATCAGCTCACTTCTTACCTGTGAAGACTACATATTACGTAGCGCGGTATGCGGCTCTACATTCGAGAAATAGTCGATTGCATGGAGTTCCGGCTTCCATAATATCGGCGAGGGCCCGATTCACTTCTCGATTTTGGAGAAAGTTGCGGGAGGCACTTGGCACCTGATTGAACTTGATGCGGCCTTCCACCCTCGAGCAGACGGACAATCGAAAGGACAATCCAAACATCGAAGACATGCTTGCATGAGTGTCTTGGATTTTGGAGGTCAATGGGATGAGCTAGCTTTAGTGGAGTTTGCCTATAACAACGATTATCACTCCGGCATAGGGATGGCACCCTATGAGGCACTATATGGAAGAAAGTGTAGGTCTCCTCCGTGTTGGACAGAAATGGGGAAGCGAAGGTGCATGATGTAGACCTAGTGCGGTACACTTGAGGTAGTTCCTTTAATCGAGGAGCAACGATCAAGACATTTCGTGACAGAAGAGTTATGCGGACTCGACGGAGGGATGTGGAGTTTGCGATGGCGACTATGTATTCTGAAGGTTTCTCCAATGAAGGAGTCATGAGATTTGGAAAGAAGGGCAAGTTGGCACCTCGGTATATTGGACCTTTTGAGGTTACGGATAGAGTAGGAGCGATTGCCTACCGGTTGGAGCTACCACCCAACCTCTCTCACGTTCATCCGTGTTTCACATCTCCATGCTCGGGAATACATTCCCGATCCTTCTCATGTCTTTGCAAAGGATGTGATAGAGCTAAAGAAAACTTGACATTTGAGGAGCGACTGTAGCCATAGTGGACTACCAAGTGAAACAGTGAGATCAAAAGCAGTCCCTATGGTTAAGGTTTGGTGGAGGAGTCGATCGGTGGAAGAGTGCACTGGAGTCGAGCAGGACATGCGTAGCAAGTACCCTTACATTCAATGTATAATCATGTACTTTATTACGCCTTGTGTAAAAATTCGAGGGCGAATTTTACTGTAAGAGGAAGAATGTAACACCCCAAAATTTTATTATTTATGAGTATTTTTGGTATTTTAATTTTATTTGAATTTTTGGAATTTTTCTGAGATTTTTCGGATTTTAAAAATCGGGTTCGATTTTCCGAAAATATAAACTTTGATGATTTTTAAAAATTAATTTAAAGACCACGTGGCAAAACTAAAAATATATTTGGAATCTACGTATTTTTCATAGTTTTATGGAATTTTTTGAATTTTGGACCTCGTTTTGGTCCAGTGATAAAAATTCAAAATTTTGTATTTCGAATCGAACCGGCCGAATCGAACCGGACCGGATCGGACCGGTCGAATCGGACCGGCCCTTTTCCTTCTTCCTTTTCTTCTCCCGCGCGCGATGGCACTCTCCCTTTTCTCTCGTTTCTCTCTCCTCACTCGCCCGGCCACCATTGCCGTGACACCAGCAAATGGCGCGCGGCCGGCCTTGCCAACGGTGTGGCGCGTGCCCAGCGCCCTGCCAGCCGCCGACTTATCCGCCAAATCCGCCTATCCGCCACCAATTGGACCGGTCTTGTGTCCAAAATCATCTACTCGGCGAGCTTTCCATAGACACCAAGAACGCCGAAATCCATCGAGCGGATTGTCCGATTTTTGATCGGGAAGATTTTAGCCCATTTCGACTTTTGGTGTAGATTTCTGAAAACCGTGAATCCACGAAAACCGAGGCCACCGGACGCTCTATTCGTCGAGAGCGTCGCACCGACATAAATTTTGAATTTTTCCGACACCATTGTTCGGTGGGTCCCACGGAACTTCGCAATGTATTTTCGAGCATTACATGAGCTTAGAAAATTCTGAAAAATTTATGTACTAACCCGTGTTATGGGCTTCGTGCGGTATTCTCGATTCGCGGAAATTCGGCGATTGATCAGTGCAAATTTGGGCGAATGGACCGTTCTGGAAAAGTCTCCGAATTGGGCCGAGGTTTTGGCTAGCCCCATTGTCGGACGTCTCGGCGCGTTCGAAAGTCGGAATCGGCAAAGGTAAACTGAACCTTGTTTTTTTAATTTTCTAGTGCTTAAATAGGATTAAAAATCCATAAAATATTCGTGGTAGCTTAGAAAATTACGATTCTTTTGCAATAGCTTAGTAATATTGCTAAGGACCGCGGGGCAAAGTTTTATAATTTTAGAGCTTGTTTGAGCAATTTTTGCAAAAATGATCTATAATAAGGACAAAATTGAAATTTTGCGTATTGTGATGAATGACTGATTTGATGGGCCCAGGAGGGGCTGTGTGATATGATTGAACTGTTGATGTATGGATTGTGAGTATAGAAGTGTGTTTTTAGCCCTTTGCGGGTTGGGTAGGTCCTAGGTATGGGAGACTCTGCGGATTTTCGCACGACTTAGGACGTGCTTGATCTTTTCTTTGTTTGTATTGAGTCAAATTTAATAAAAATATGTAAAGTAATTTTCAGATGAGCCGGGACATCCTTCTTCCTCCGACCTCCACGAGAATTTGTCGTCAAGTTTGTGAGTAAAATATTAATTTTAATTGTAATTTCGATATTATTATATGTTCAGCATGCCCATGCATCACTTATATGCATATATTTATGTAGTTAAACTCTAGGCACGAATTATGTTGCATTCATAACTGTTAATGTGCCATGAGTGTTGTTGTGGTAATTTGGAGCAGTGTGTGTGCGTTGGCGTGCGTGTGATGTGGTGTGGACTATGAATAGGACGGGGTAGTCACGGCTTGAGTTCTTCGCTGGGACCCGTTCCTTCGAGGGGTAGTCACGGCTTGAGTTCTTCGCTGGGACCCTCGATTTGGTTTATTAAGCGAAAGTCCGGCTTGAGTTCTTCGCTGGCACCAGGTTGGATTTAAGAGAGCTGTATAGGGGATCAGCTCCCAATATATTATGATTGATGCTACAGGGTGCGTGAGTGCTCCAAATTACCTTTTTGATGCTATGATGTGAATATGATGTTGATGTTGATGTTGCATTTCACTCTACAGGGTGCATTAGTTACAGATAGTTATAGAGATTATGGTTAAAATTGATATTTTACTCTCTGAGTCGAACGCTCACTCCTGTTCAAAAATTTTTACAGGCCACAGGAGGATATTTTGTTCTGAGTTAACCTGCCTTTCTACTTCGCAGGTTGTTTATTAATATTTGTGTAATTTTAATTACTCCTAGAATTTTCGCATGTGTTAGCAGTAATTATTTGAATTTGGTCTGTAATATTATTATCATGTTGGACCTGTAAACTAAATATGCTATGCATGTTTGATGGATTGGATGAGGGAGCTGAGCTCCCATTTATTTTATGTTGATGAGTATGTGGAGGGTGAGCTGAGCTCCCCAAATGACTATATATTGTGTTTACAGGTCGGGTGAGTCGAAAACTCCCCGTTGGTAAGTCCATTTTATGGCCGGACTCTGTCCGTTTGTTTTCTTGAAATTGGGCCCAAATGGGCCTTAGAATTGGGTAAATGAACAGTTAGGCTTACTACGGGCCTCGGGGGCTTTAGGCTGGCCCAGGTCCTAGTGCAGGTCCGGCCCATAGGTTGGGTCGTGACATTATGGTTGAGATTCAATAGATGAAATTGTTGCTGATGGGTAATTTGAGGTTGAAGTTTAGAAAGCTATGGGCAGTATATATGATTATATTAAGGAGAATGAACACGTGAAGTATCTTGTTTGGAATTAAGGCATGACACATATTTCTTACAGCCGTGTTAGTTCAGATGGAACTTATAGTTTATGGGGCTCATATTCATCCAGGATAAGCAATTTCCTACTAAGGCTGATAGGGAATGATAATGTTCTGATAGTTAAGTTGGAAAAAAGGGGATACAAGAAAAAAATTTTTATGGGTAATTATAAGTGTTACATAAGGTGAAGAATGTCTTTGGTAGGAGTAAATCATAGGGTTAGAATTCTTGAAGTAATGAAACTAGTATTCAAGATAAGACTAAGAAATAAAAAGAAAGTTAAAGTTGATGATGGGATAGACATCTTTGAAGGAAAAGGTGTAAGGATGAGATAGGACTAAAATTAAGGAATAAGTACAACAGGTTGAAATGATAAAAAAAATAACAAAAATATCAAAAGGGAAGTGGATAAGATGCAAAGGACAGGAAGAGAGCTCGATAGAGTCAGTTATAATGATGAGGATAAGGAGTGTCTAACCACTGCCCCTGTGTTAACACTACCTATGAGCGGCGAAGGATACACCGTGTACTGTGACGCCTCCAGAGTTGGCCTAGGTGTGTTTTGATGCGGAATGGAAAAGTAGTGGCTTATGCTTCAAGGCAGCTGAAGAGGCATGAGCAGAATTATCTCACCCATGATTTGGAAATGGCGGCTGTAGTCTTTGCACTAAAAATCTGGAGACACTACCTATATGGTGAAGTGTGCGAGATATACACCGACCATAAGAGTTTGAAGTACATCTTCCAACAGAGGGATTTAAACTTGAGACAGAGGAGATGGATGGAGCTTCTGGAAGACTATGATTGCCCCATCCAGTACCACCCTGGGAAGGCCAATGTAGTAGCAGATGCTTTAAGCAGAAAATCTTCTGGCAGTTTGGCGCACATTTCAGCAGAGAAGAGACTGTTGATTCAGGAGGTACATGAGTTGATGGATCAAGGTTTAATCCTAGATCTTTCAGATGAGGGGGTATTGTTGGCTCACTTTTCAGTGAGGCCAGACTTGAGGGACAGAGTTAGAGTTTCCCAGCACAGAGACCAACAATTGATGAAGATTATAGAAAGAGTAAAGCAAGGTGAGGGTGGTGAGTTTGGATTTGCCAATGATGGCGCCCTAGTGCAAGGTTCTAGGATATGTGTGCCCGATGTGGACAACCTCAGGAATGAAATCATGCGAGAGGCACACTACACACTGTACAGTGTCCACCCAGGTTCCACCAAGATGTACCATGATGTGAAAGATAGCTATTGGTGGAATGGCATGAAGAGAGACATAGCAGACTTTGTGTCCAAGTGCTTGACTTGTCAGAAGGTGAAGTTTGAACACCAGAGACCGTCAGGGAAGTTGCAAGAGCTCCCTATCCCAGAATGGAAGTGGGAAATGATCACTATGGATTTTGTGACTGGGTTGCCTCGTACCACGCGAGGATATGATTCGATATGGGTAATTGTAGACCGCTTGACCAAATCAGCTCACTTCTTACTCAGAAGACTACATACTGCGTAGCACAGTATGCTCGGCTCTACATTCGAGAAATAGTCAGATTGCATGGAGTTCCGGCTTCCATAATATCTGACAGAGGGCCCCAGTTCACTTCTCGGTTTTGGAGAAAGTTGCAGGAGGCACTTGGCACACAGTTGAACTTCAGTACGGCTTTCCACCCTCAGATAGACGGACAGTCCGAAAGGACAATCCAAACACTGGAAGACATGCTTCGCATGAGTGTTTTGGATTTTGGAGGTCAATGGGATGATCAGCTAGCTTTGGTGGAGTTTGCCTACAACAACAGCTTATCACTCCAAAGATAGGAATGGCGCCTATGAGGCACTATATGGAAGAAAGTGTAGGTCTCCTCTGTGTTGGACAGAAATGGGGGAAGCGAAGGTGCATGATGTAGACCTAGTGCAGTACACTTCAGAGATAGTTCCTTTAATCAGGGAACGACTGAAAACAGCTTTCAGTAGGCAGAAGAGTTATGCAGACCCCAGACGGAGGGATGTGGAGTTTGCAGTGGGCGACTATGTATTCCTGAAGGTTTCTCCAATGAAGGGAGTCATGAGATTTGGAAAGAAGGGCAAGTTGGCACCTCGGTATATTGGACCTTTTGAGGTTACTGATAGAGTTGGAGCGATTGCCTCACCGGTTGAGCTACCACCCAACCTCTCTCACGTTCATCCCGTGTTTCACATCTCCATGCTCAGAAATACATTCCCGATCCTTCTCATGTCTGCATGTAGGATGTGATAGAGCTAAAAGAGAACTTGACATTTGAGGAGTAGCCTGTAGCCATAGTGGACTACCAAGTGAGACAGCTGAGATCAAAACAGATCCCTATGGTTAAGGTTTTGTGGAGGAGTCAGTCAGTGGAAGAGTGCACCTGGGAGTTAGAACGGGACATGCGTAGCAAGTACCATATCTGCTCAATGTATAATCATGTGCTTTATTCGCTTGTGTAAAATTCGAGGACGAATTTTCTGTAAGGGGGAAGAATGTAACACCCACGATTTTTATATATTATTATTGGGCTTCGTAGGTATCCTCAATTCGGAAATTCAACGGTTGTCGGATCGTGAATTTCGGCGGTGCACGACTACCAGAAAAGTCTTCGAATTGGATCGAGGTTTTGGCTACCCCACCATTTTCAGGCATCCCGAGCGCGTTCCCGAAGTCGGAATCGGCAAAGGTAAACCCGAACCTTGCTTTTTCGTAATTTTCTAGTGCTTAAATAGGATTAAAAATTCATAAAATATTCGTGGTAGCTTAGAAAATTACGATTCTTTTTGCAATAGCTTAGTAATATTTCTAAGGACCGCGGGGCAGAGTTTTATAATTTTTAGAGCTTATTTGAGCAGTTTTTGCAAAAATGATCAATTATAAGGACTAAATTGAAATTTTACATATTGTGATGAATGATTGATTTGATGGGCCCAGGAGGGGCTGTGTGATGTGATTGAGTTGTGGATATATGGATTGTGGATATAGAAGTGTGTTTTGAGCCCTTTTGCAGGTTGGGTAGGTCCTAGGTATAGGGGAGACTCTGCCGGATTTTCGGCACGACTTAGGACGTATTTGGTCTTTTTCCTTGTTTGTATGGAGTCAAATTTATTAAATGATTGTAATAAAATTGTCAGGTGAGCCAGGACAGCCTTCTTCCTCCGCCCAGCCGCCTCAGTGATCATCGTCAAGTCTGTGAGTAGAATATTAATTTTAATTGTAATTTCGATATTATTATATATTCAAGCATGCCCATGCATCACTTATATGCATATATTTATGTAGTTAAACTCTAGGCACGATTTATGTTGCATTCATAACTGTTAAAGTGCCATGAATGTTGTTGCGGTAATTTGGAGCAGTGTGCGTGCGTTGGCGTGCGTGTGATGTGGTATGGACTATGGATAGGATGGGTAGTCACGGCTTGAGTTCTTCGCTGGGACCCGATCCTTCGAGGGGTAGTCACGGCTTGAGTTCTTCATTTGGGACCCTCGATTTGGTTATTAAGTGGAAGTCCGAGTGAGTTCTTGTTGGCACCAAAGTTGGATTTAAGAGAGTCAGATAGGATCACCCCATATGTTATGATTGATACTACAGGGTGCGTGAGTGCTCCAAATTACCTTTTTGATGTTATGATGTGAAAATGTTGTTGCTGTTGCATTTCACTCCACAGGTTGCATTAGTACTAGATAGTTATAGAGATTATGGTTAAAATTGATATTTTACTCTCTGAGTCGAATGCTCACTCCTGTTCAAAAATTTTTACAGGCCACAGGAGGATATTTTTTTGAGGTTAACCTGCTTTCTCCCTCGCAGGTCAATTACTAATGTTTGTATAAACTGGTTAAATCTTAGAATTTCCGCATGTGTTAGAAATGTTTATTTGATTTGGGTCTGTAAACTAAATTATTATTTTGGGACCTGTAAACTTAATATGCTATGCATGTTTGATGGATTGGATGAGGGAGCTGAGCTCCCATTTATTTTTATGTTGACGAGTATGTGGAGGGTGAGCTGAGCTCCCTAATTGAATATATAATGTGTTTACAGGTCGGGTGATTCGAAAACTCCCCGTTGGAAAGTCCATTTTATGGCCGGACTCTGTCCGTTTGTTTTCTTGAATTTGGGCCCAAATGGGCCTTAGAGTTGGGTCAATGAATAGTTAGGCTTACTACGGGCCTCGGGGGCTTTAGGCTGGCCCAGGTCCTAGTGCCGGTCCGGCCCATAGGTTAGGTCGTGACACTCTAGAATTTAATCTAATTTAATATGATACTTCTAGTATTAACTATTTTTTGTTCTAATTTATTCCTCCTCAGAAGCGCTCAATTCTTTTATAATAATTAAATTTTAATATCGTTCTAAGTCATTTCAATTCTTTCTGCTAAATAACTAATCTAAATTATTTTAAATATTCTTACTCATTTATTTAATTGCTAATATTTTCAGTTGCTATTATTCTTAACTTATTTCAATAAATTTTACTGCCCAAGTAACCTATGACAGGCTAACTAAACTAGATAACGGGTCGTTGGCACTGGACAGCGCAGTGCCTCGGGCCGTCATACCATGGGACGCAGAACATCAACCACGTATGCAGTCATAATGGCTAAAAAGCCATGATAACACATAATCGGGCATAAAAACCATGAGTGCAGGCATAAAGCCATGAGTACGGGCATAAAGCAATGAATACGGGCACAAAGCCATGAATACGAGCATAAAGCCTTTCGCAGTAACTGCTAAAATAATACCCTATTGGCATGCTAATCTATCCAATCTGACGCACGTGTCTAAACGTGTCTAAGCAATACATTGGCACATAGTACCATTAAATGTTAATAAATTGTGTTTTATGACTTCATTATTTCATGACAAATTCTAATTATAATTTATACATTCATTTTGATCATTCATATGATTGCAATTCATATCAATTATCCTTATATATCATTGTACTCAAAGTACTTTTCCTTTCTACAATAATGAGAACTAATGTCTCATTCATATATTAACATGATTCATTTATTCATTACACTATTTATATAACTTATCATTTGCAATTTAAGTTTTGGTCTTTTGCTTTAATATTATTGAGGTTACTATTCACTTGACTATTTCCATTCAAAGGTTGACTTTTTGATTCATAATAGATTTATTAAGTCTAAGTTCACCAATATACCACATTTTATATTTTATTTTTTTTGGCATTGATTTCCAATACCATTTCAAAACTTATTTTATGTTATTCAAAATTTTTAGATTTCATACCTTAAGTTTACTGTTCCATTGGTCATTGTTACAATGGAAATTTGCCAAAATTTTCTTCATCAAAGTTATTCCTTATGTGTCTTCTTTAATTTTCTTTTTGAATCACTCCATTTGGAGTTTTGTAGCTCAAGTTATGGTCAATTTACCATAACTGGCCGGATAGGGCAGTACCCAGAATTTCTGGGCAGAATCCATTCTGGCAGTTTTGGTGTCCTGAGTTTGGTGGGCAATTTCATTAAGTTCTGGTCAAAATTTGAAGTTGTGTCCTTCATGAAAGTTGTCCTAAATTGTCTAAGCTTTCTATTGATATAAATTTCAGGTCAATTGGACATTTCTACTTTGAGTTATGGTTAAATGAACAAACACTGTTCATTTGATCAATTTCCAGAACCAGCAGGTTGGTTACCTGGATTTGGTCAATTTTTAGGGTATTCTAAGTTTGTTTTATGGACAGGTTTCCTTCATCAAAGTTGTGCCATTATGTGTGTAATTTCATTTCCAATTGGCCTTGTACCACTTAAACCTACACAACTCAAGTTATAGCTGTCCAAATATGCTGGACTCACATCCAGACATGCAGGGCACATTGGACAACACACCTAACCTCAATTCCCTTGGCACCATTCACTCAATTTCCTACTCAAACATGACCAAATTGTCACTAATTGACCATTACAACTTCTTTTCATCAATACATAAAAACAAAATCCAAATTTTGGTGCCCAAACCCTAACTCAACATATCCCAAATCATGTAACTCACATCTAAACATTATGACTATCAAGTATACCTATCAATCGCCATCCATAGGCATATTTATCATCAATTAAACTCATTATGTCCTTATGTCTCAAGACTGTCGAAATTTTGATCACATCACACATCCACTTTTTTTCTTAATTTTTCATGCAAAAGCTACTCATTTTAACTTCAATTCAATGTTTAATGAATGGAGAAAGGAAGAATAAGCACTAACCTTTAAGTAGCACTTCTTGGACTTGTGAAAAACCTTCTTTTTTCCTCTTTTCTTCGTTGTCAATAGCTTAGTCTAGGTGTGGAATTAATTTTTGATGGAAGGAGTTATGGATTTTGGTGGAAGAATGAAGGAGAAATCAAGCTCAAGCTTGACAAAAATGGTGAAAGCTCACCATGAAAGAGATTCGGCAATCTTGAAAAAAAATAATGAAGATGGCTTTTAATTTTTATTTGTCTTCTTCAACTCTCTCTTATCTTCTTATATGTAGTTGCTTAATTTTTATTGGTCAAAATATTTTAATTATGTCATTGCATGTTGTCATGCTTACATCATAAATTCCTTTAATTTTTTTTCTTCCTTTTTCTTTTCTTTTCTTTTCTCATTTTTTTTTCTATTAAATTTTTAGCAATATTTATTTATATTTTATGTCATAATAATTATTTACTTAAATAGACAAGTTGGTCAAAAATTATCTCTGAAGGCGAAATGACCAAAATGCCATTCGTTTTACTTAAAACACTAAAATTATCTATACCAATCAAAAAAGTTTTCTAAGCATTTTCTTGGCATTTTAATGCTATAGAAACCTCAATGACTCTTCTCTGAAGTCCCAAAAATTATTTTATGAATTTTCTCCAGGGTTTAGGGCTTCTAGCTGTGAGAATCGCAACTTCCCACTGGGTTACCTATCGCTAGGGCACCAGCTCATTTAACTTGGTTGTATTTTATTTCTAAAATTTTTTCCTAAATTTTTCTTATTATTATTTGAGTTATTTATGACTTCTTACTCTAGTCTAAATATTTTTCCAGACGTTCTAGCTGTCCGGACCGATATCAGTCACCGAAATAATAGAATATACGGAATTGTTACAATGAGGGTGTTACATGAAATATATTCTAAATTATTATATTTTATATTAAAAATTAATGTCATGAAATTGTACTTGACGTCTTTTATTGAAGTTCTTTCTACACATTATCATTAATAATTTGTTGGTTGCTTTTTATTCAATGTTTTGATTAATCCTTCTCCCACATACTAAAATTATTTTTCTCTATTAAATGATTTCACCTTAAATTGTGTGTTTATAAACATTGGCATTTCAAATTTGACTCTAAAATCACTTGTTATGAAAATCTATATATATATATATATATATATAAAGCAGAGTGGTGTTCCTTGGGTGCTGCTATATAGAATTCTAATATAATTATATTTATGTCATGTGGCACTATTTAAAGTAGTCAAAATTTCTTCTGTGCTAAGTAGCAATGCCAAGTGGCAATATTAAATTGAATTTATTACTAGCAATATTTTCTTCTTCCCACATATGCCAATTATATTAAATTAAATTTATTGCTAGCAATTTTTTCCCTTACCTTATTTGTCAATTTTATTGATAGCAATTTTTTTTCTCTTATTTAATTTTTAAGTTATAATACAAATTTAACTTTTTACTGCCTAAATACATATAAAAAAGATCTTCAATATGCCTAAATACACATATTTTCTTTTTTATCAATATCAAAGTTCAATTTCTTGAGTACAAGAAATTAAAAGAATAATATTCTATTCATTGTGATTCAAATTCTATCATTTTATGAATTGTAATGATTCTTCAGACTTGAAGTGAGGCAAAGAAGTCACTGCAGGCCTTGTGTCTTCATTTGGAGGTTGTACCATAAACATATTATTAGATCAGCACTACAATCTCAAATTTACAAATCAAACACTAGGAAGATCCATCATAAGATTCACTTCAACAAATAAAACATGCCTCCCATGGTATTAAAAATAAATAAATAAAGACAATTTTATTTAACTGGAATTAGAATAAAATGATCATGTTCTTGCAAAAGAACAAGCAAAAAAAAAAAAAAAAAACAATCTTCTTAGTAAGGAAGGTTTCCCATATTCTTTCAAAATAAAGTTAAAATATTTTTCTTTGTAGAGAAATTAAGTAGAAAATCAACAATCCAAACAAGAAACAGAGCACAGAGCACAGAACCGAGTGTAATCAAGTCAAATAAAAAAAAACATAGCAAAATTACCATAAAGAGTGACAGAATAAGTGAGAATCCAGAAAGAATCACAAGAGGGATTGTCATTTTAAAGCAAAATACTAATAAAATGAAGGAGAAGAAGAAAAGAATGGTAACTATAAAAAAGACTCTGCCTTTAAGGCCTAGTCTTTTCAGTATTTTTCTAAAGAGTTAAAATATATAATTATTATATAACTTCTAAATTTAAATATCTTTAAATTTAAAAAAAAAGAAAAAGTCAACATTAAATTTTATTTGTATTTCCTAAACAATTTTAATTAAATTTAATTTTTTTAAAATATTTGTTCTTAATTAGAACAAAAAATCAAGGATATTTGAATATTTGTGAGAAATTAATAATTAAAATTTTTTTAAAAGATGTCTAATTATTATAAGTTATTTAAAAAAAGATCAAAGTTAAATTTTATCTATATTTCCTAAATAGTTGTAATATATAATTATTATATAATCTAATTTTCTAAATACAATTCTTAATTAATATGATCTTCCAAATTTAAATAATGAAAAATTATTAATTACTATAATTAGGTTTAATTTCCTTTAAAATATATGTTTAAAATTATAACTAAGAATCATGAGATATTTGAATTTTTTTTATAAATTAATGATAAAAATTTTCACTGGGTGTAATTTTCTTTAAAATATATGCTTTAAATTAAAATAAGGAATCAATGGATATTTGAATTCTTATGAGAAATTAATGCTTAAAATTTTAAAGGTAATTAATATTGAATTTAAAAAAAAAATGAAAGGTCACCACTAAATTTTATTTATATTTCCTAAAGAGTTTTAATTAAATTTAATTTCCTTTAAAATATCTAGTCTAAATTATGACCAAGATTATTAGTGATTAAGATATATATATATATACCCCATAATTAGGTTTAATTTCCTTAAAAATATATATTTAAAATTAGAATTGAGAATCACGAGATATTTGAATTTTTTTTAGAAATTAATGATAAAAATTTTCATTAAGTTTAATTTCCTTTAAAATATATGCTCTAAATTAAAATAAGAAATTAGAGATATATTTTTAATTATATATTAAATGATATATATATATATATATATATATATATATATATATATATATATATATATATATATAATGAATTATGGAAAAATGAAATGAAATAAAAATTTATTTTCATAGTTATGGTAAATAGGAATTTTATATCAATATTCAATTTTTATTTTTTTATATTTTTTATAGTATATTAATAAATAATTAATATTATTACTTTGGTTAATATTAATTATGTTATATTGTTTTATTATCATTTAGAAAAATTAATTAATGATACAATTTTTTTAAATTATGATTAAGTTATTAATTCCCTAATTATGTGTACATAAGTTACAAACTATTTACTTAGTTATCACTTTAATATTGTAATAAGTAGCTATTATTATTATTATTATTATTATTATTATCATTATTATTATTATTATTA
The DNA here is from genome assembly GCF_030052815.1 of Hevea brasiliensis. Classification (NCBI taxonomy): domain Eukaryota; kingdom Viridiplantae; phylum Streptophyta; class Magnoliopsida; order Malpighiales; family Euphorbiaceae; genus Hevea; species Hevea brasiliensis. The sequence continues at coordinate 41,549 of NW_026614770.1, forward strand.
TGTAGAAATCTCAATTTAATTAGATATAGAAAAAACTCTTTATTTTATATATATATAGAGGTTATATTTAATAATTATATTAATTAATGTGATAAATTATTACCATTACAATTACCATTAATTATTTTTACTATTATCATTATTATCACAATTTTTATGGTTAACTAATTAAAAATATTAGATATATTTTAATAATTTTATAAATTTCTTATTTAATGATGCTTAAATTTTTAATTATTTCATTTAATTATAAAAATTTAATAATTATATATATTTTAAAATTAATAAAATAATTTAAAATTATGCTATGAAAGTAGTCACATGGAGTTAAATATTTTGCTTTCTTTCTCTCTCTCTTTTATATATTTAATAATTTTTAATTTACTTTAATGTTATTTTATTTTTATTCATCTTATTTTAGTATTCATTTAATAAAGACATATTTTTAATTATATATTGAATGCTATATAAAATGAATTATGAAAAAATAAAATGAAATAAAAATTTATTTTCATAGTTATGGTAAATAATAAATTTATATTAATATTCAATTTTCATTATTTTTTTAATATTTTTTATAGTATATTAATAAATAATTAATATCATTAATTTAGTTAATATTAATCATGTTATGTTATATTATTTTATTATTATTTAGAAAAATTAATTAATGATATAATTTCTATAAATTATGATTAAGTTATTAATTTCCTAATTATGTATATGTAAGTTACAAATTATATAATTATTATATTTTAATATTATAATAAGTAGCTATTATTATTATAAATGTTTAGAAAAATTTAATTTAATTAGAGTTAGGAAAAACTAAGAGTTAATCATATTAATTTATTAATTATACTCAATGAACACATATATATTAATTTATGTATATTCCACGTTCGCTTTCTGATAAAAAGGTTGTTCAAATTTTATAAAACAAATTCAATAAGATATAGGATTTTAAATTTGTCACATTTATAGCAAGTAGCAATTTTTAATTAAATTTATTGATAACAATTTTTCTATATTTCTTAAACAGTTGTGATATATAATTATTATATAATTTTATTTTTAAATATGATTTTTAATTATTTTGATATTCCAATAATAGAAAAAATATTGATTACTAAATATAATTATCATTCATTAAAAGTTTCTTACTTTTTAATTTAAAAAGTCAATGGCAGTTATTTTAAAAGAAAGTTAAATACTTTTGAACACATTTACTATAATTAAATTTAGTATTTAATTGCTAATAATTTGACAACACATTTAATTTTAAAATTCAACTAATATTATAATAATTATCCAATTATTACTACAACTAAAAATTTAATTTCCTTTAAAATATCTACTCTAAATTAGAATCAAGCATATTTAAATTTTTGTGAGAAATTAATGATTAAGTTTTTTTTAAACATGTCGAATTATTAAAGGTAATGCCTATTCATTAAATTTTAATTTTTTAAAAGAGAAAAGTCAACATTAAATATTTTTTATATTTTTTAAATATATGTAATATAATTATCACATGTTATTATGTTCATAATTTTTAATTTAAAAAGTCAATTGCGCTAAAATCAATACTCATATTTACTTTGAAGAGAAATTAATATTTAAAAGTTTTTTCTCTTCCTTTTATCCATTTAATAAATTTTAATTTACTTTAATTTTATTTTATTTTTATTATTTTAAAATAATTTTATTATTATTATATATGAAAAATAATTTATAGCCATTAAAAAAAAACTTATGGCTATTAAGTTCATTGATTTGAGAGTAATTATTAACTTATTTGATTAAAATTTATTGATAACATTTAAAATTTTTAATATATTAAATAGTAATATTAAAATATTTTTAATTATATATATATATATATATATATATATATTACCGTGCATAGCACGGGTCTTCCTCTAGTTACCTTATAAAATCAAAGAATAAAAAAAAATGTTCAATAAAAACTCACTCTGCAAATAATCTTGAATTTAAAAAAAATAATTATAATCACTAATTTTTTTTTAGATACCATTCTCTAATATTATATTTGGATAGAGGGAAAATAATAGAGGAAAAAAATTTTGAGAGTAAAATAATTTTATTTTTTATTATTTTGTATTTAAATAAAGAGAAAATAAGAGATGAAAGAAAATTTAAGAGGAAAATAAATATATTTTATTTATTTTTACTTTCTCTCAAGAGTAGAGAAAAAGTGAAATAAAATATATAAAATTATATAAATTTTTATTTTTTAATTTAAAAATAAAATTATAATTTTATTATTTATAAAATAACTTTTTTTTATATTTTTTTTATTATTTAAATATAATAAAAATATTTTTTTATTATTATTAACATTTTTTTTTTCATTCCATTATTTTTCTTCTTTCGATCCAAACACAATGCAAAATTGCTGGCACTCACACGGCATAAGAAGTAATCATTTTGTTTTTATGACTTCCATGGTCAGTGAGACTATTGGATTTCAAGTCCACTCCACTTTGGACTTCCAACGCCAAATTCACGTCCAATTCTTATTGGACACACCAAGACCAAATTCACGCCCAATTCTTATTGGAGACACTACGCCCAACTCTTATTGGACACACCAACACCATTTTTTTTTATTTTAGCATTTTTTATAAAAAAATAAACTTTTTAATTAAATTCAATCTTACTTCATAATCAATATTTAATTTTGTTTAATATTTAATTCTAATTCGTAATAATTTTTTAATTCTAATTAATTATCCTATTTACACTTTAACACAATAAATGATATACAAACAGACCACACGGTGACAGAACTTCCTTTATCGGATGGCGCTGAATAGTATTGAAGGTGACTTTCTATCAGTCATCCAAGCCTTGTATGCAGCAGGAGCTTTGGTCCACATTCAAGGGATTATCGATGATGTCCTAGTTTTAGCTATTAATTTTGAGAATTGCTTGTTTCATTTAGTCAGAAATGGATGTCGGCCATGTGGCCCCGCCCTCTTTGCTGACTGGTTGAAGGCTTAATATAAGCACCACCATCATTGACAAAAAAAAAAAAAACAGTAATTAATTCTTCCATCATGAGGCTGTTTGTGATAAAGATAATAACTTAAATTATTAAAAGTAAATTATATTATTACTCTTAATTTAATTATTATTTAATTCTGAAAACTTAATAAAATTAATAAGTAATATTTTTTTTCTCTTTTTAAAAATTATTTTTCAAAAATTTTTAAAATATATAGTTTTTAATTTGTTGAATATTTAAAAATTATAATTTTATTTTTAATTTTAAAATGATATTGAGCAAGGTAAAATAAATTTATGATATTTTAATTTTTAGTTAAATTATATTTTCTATTATTTTAGTGGTTTTATTAAGGAAAACGAGAGATAAGAGAGAAAGAGAGTAAAAATAGAAAAAAGAAATCAACTTGTAGTTTTTAATAAATTATGAGAGATAAATTATAAAATATTTAATATATATGAAATTTTTAATGACAAATGTTTTATATAAAAATAAATTATATTAAATAATTTAATTAGTTAACTTAAGAATATATTAGTTTTAATTTATAAATTTGATATTAATTAATTTTTGCTATTGACAAATTAGTTCTTATATCGACTTTCTCTAAAAATAGGTTTAATTGGATTAAAAAAAATAAAAATAAAAATAAAAATTATTAATGACAGTGAGAAAGGCAGCAATAAAATTTGTTAATTGTAAATTGATGGATAAATTATTATTTAATATATTGATTTTATTAAAATTAATGATTTAATTTTAATTTTAAAAGATATATAATTTATTTTTTTATATTTAATTTTGTTTATTATTTGGTATTTTCATTTTTTTTAATTTAACAAAGAATTAATATTGAAAATGTTTACAATAATAAAAATTGAATGATTAATTGTTTTGTTAATAGTAAAAGTTAAAAAAAGACGAAATTATATGGTAAAATAAAATTTTAAAGAATAATTTAAAATATAAAATTAAATAATGAATTCTGTTATAATATAAAATTAAATAATATTTTTTTCTAAATTGATTTGCGTTCTGATAACGCATAGCACAAGGAAGTAGCACGTGTCGCAGAACTAAGCCTTGAATGTAGAGACTTTCGAGCTCCTCCTTTTTTCTTCTTCAAGCTTCCAGTCCCGCTCCATCCATCAATGCCTCTATTGCACTCCCAAAACGCACCGTTTCTTTTATTACACTGGCAAAAGTCGAAGCGTGTTCTATCTCCAAATGTCGGCGGTATCCCCGCAGCCCCTCACTCGCTCCCTTGTCTCGCCGTGTCAACCCGGCCAATCCGTCGAGATCGTTGCTGCCCCTGGCGTCTCCGATTCCGATTTCAAGCTAGTATACGTAAAAGGAAATTTCATTCTAATTCGATTTCTCTATGCTACTGTTTATTTATTGAAAACGCGAACTAAGAATTAAGCTCCCCCCCAACCTCCTTTTTTTTTTTTTTTTAATTCTTCTTTGTTTTTCTGTGGTGGTTGCAGGAATGCTATTGATTCCTCCCTGCTTAAGCTGTGGCTAAAGAATTTGCAATCTGAAACTGGGATTTTAGCTAATGGCTGTTTTTCATTAAAACGAGTACTTGTTCAGGTGTCTCTCTGTCAGTTTACAGATTTGTTAATTTCTCCACTAATCGATGATCAAGTAGAGATAGCTCATTTGATTTATGGATTATGCTTAGTTACACCGTCACGTCTTGAAGTGCTATTTCCTGGGACTGAAATGAACTCTTGTTGAGTAACATGACTAGAATTCCTTGATATGCACGGGGGATACATGAACAACATTTCCAATTTCTCTGTTTCCAGTTTAATCTCGTTGAATGTAGGCAGGAATAGATGAATGTTTCCATGACTTCACATAATTGCTGCTATAAAACAAAAGTGTAGCTTACTTGTGCCGCACCATAACTATCTGGCCTCCTTTCTTTTTCTCGTTGATTTGCACATGTTGTCATTGATGGCCCATTTGTATAGGGGGAGTGGATATGTTCGGACAGGTATTGGCTTTTAGAATTCAAGGCAGATATTTTTGATCTGGAAACAGGGAAAAAGGTATACCTTTCTTCCTCCTAACTTTGGTGTGTGAATTTCTACTCAAATGTTCTGCCAAAAATCTTCACTTTTAACATTACAAATAGCAAAAATTACAGTACAAAAAAATATAATGGAAAAGAGTTTGTGTAGACAAAACTGTGTGTGTTTTTTTGCTAGAAAAGACATTTAACTAAGAAAAGTGTATGAATCATATACTAGGAGCATTTCTTATTTATTCGTTTTAAATAATGAAAAATAACGACCAACGTAAATTTTTTTTTTATTAATTTAGTTTCTAAACATAGCAATCAATTGTATAAGTATATTTGCACTTCACTTATTTTTGTGTTATTGCAAATATTAATGTAGAATAAGAATATAAATAAACAGAGTGCAAATAGTGTCACCTTAATGCAAATCACAATACTTACACCTAAATACCAAAATTGAGGAGCCAGCTTTAGAAAATCCTCACATTAATTGAATAAGAAGTTTAATTTATGAGAGACATTTAGCAATTTTGGAGGGTAGAGGGTGGACCGTGGCTGCTGCTGGCACCTCACCCCCACCTCCAATTTGTCCATGCTGCTGGCATTCCACATGCAAAGCTATCAATGCTATAAGCCCCTTATCTTTCTGTAAGGACTAAAACATGCTTAGGTTCCAGGTGTAGTATTTGCACGAGGACCAGCTGTAGCTGTGCTAATTCTTTTGGACTCTGAGGGTGAGACTTATTGCTGTTCTTACTGAACAGGTAGTTTTAGCTTCTTTATTTCCTGAATTTCTTGAAGATCTAGTGCAAATGAAAATACATTCAAGTTAAAAAGATAGCTAGTTGTATGCTGCTGCCTCGTCTAAACCCTGAAGAATTTTCATGCATGTCTAAGGTTAGGGTCCCCACTGGAAGGCTTGTTTTGCAATTACCTGCTGGGATGTTGGATGATGACAAAGGTGATTTGGTTGGCACTGCAGTTCGTGAGGTCTCTTTTACTCTGCATAAGTAGTTCTTATTGCTGAACAAGTGGTTTTGTTCTTTTTGGAAAACTGAAAAGAAAAAAGAAAAAAAAGATAGATTCTGCTGCACAAGGAGCCTAACTCAACTTAGAAGAGGAGACTCAGAAAATTAAGCGGATCAAAAGTTTAATATAGTTCCTAGTGTATGATAATCAGATGGCTTTGACAGGTTGAAGAGGAGACTGGTATTCACTTAAATCTAGAAGACATGGTTGATCTGACAGCCTTCCTGGATCCAGCCACTGGATGCAGAGTTATTCCTTCTCCTGTATGTTGGCATCATTTTCATCCTTGTTTAGATTAAATTTGTGGAAGTTTGATTTGAGTAAGTTTTTCTTTTTTTCTTTGAGATATAACGATGCTCAGCTTGTCTATCTTATTGTTGGAATAAAATAGCAAGTGCTTGCAATCTATGATTATTTAGAGTGAATTTCAAGTATCAGTTATATATATAAATATCTGGTATGTTGTCATAATATGGTGTTGTGACATGTTTCACAATTTTCTTACGAGCAGTAACAAATTTTGAGAAAGAAACTCTCTGTAACTTACATAAGTTGTTTACCTTCCATGTTTAGGGAGGATGGGATGAAGAAATTGGCATTTTCCTTTATAGAGGATGTGTTAATAAAGATGTCATCACACAACTAAAAGGCAAAGAGACCGGCCTTCATGATCGTGGTGAGCTGATTAAGGTTCGTGTGGTTCCCTATGCAACACTTTGGCACATGACAGGCTATGCTAAGGTTTTAATGGCCTTTGCAATTTATGAGATGGCAAAGAAGGAAGGACTGTTGCCCTCGAAAGCCTAATCTCCTTGCTACTCTTGCTGCTACTAGGCACTATGCAGGTTTCATTTTCTGGTTTTTCAGGTTTTGTCTAAGTTTTCCTAGTTTCTAAGCGACTAGTTTTTCTGCATAGTGTTACAATGACCGGTAAACTTTATCAACTTATTAACCATTATTTTAATCATGGAAGTGGCTAAATGCTCATTTTATCCTATGCTTATTGAAAATGTTTAATTTATTACATTTTTAATTTTTTGTTTACATTAATTCAAAAGTTTTAATTTAGTTTCAATTAAGCCTAAAAAATAAAATTTATATTTTTCTTTTAATTTTTGAGTTAAATTTCTTGATTTTTTTATTTAATTCAAAAATTAATAAGTTTAATTTTGTAATTTTTTTAATATTTAAATTAATTGAGATAAAAAAAAAAAGAATAGACAAAATTGAATATCTCGATGAGCAGCATTAAGTATATGAAAATTCTGTTGAAGTATGTACCAAGTTGTCTTTACGTTGAGCTAAAGTTTACAAGGAAATTGGGATACTTAAATAGATTAGATATAGATTGGCTTGCGAAGCTTCCACATTTACTTACAAATAATAAATATATTTTGTTGTAATTAACTAATACTTAATTAGATGTCCTGCATGAATAAACTTTAAATGATAAATGCTAATAACACTTTCTTATACATTTTCTTTATAATTAGTCCAAATTACCATGTAACTTGCAATCTACTTTGCCAGCTGAGTAAAGTTTTCATTTTTTATTTATATATGATTTGGAATTCTTTTATTTTTCAATATTATTCTTTAACTATATTAAATAAAATTTCTATTCACCAATTAATTTTATTTTATTAATTTTCACATGATTTAATTATATAAAATAAAATAAAATTTAAACCGATAACAAATAAAATATTCAAAAGAGAGTGCAAGAATATATGTATCACGTGACACAATAATATTCGTCAAAAAATTAAATTGCCATAGGCTTACAGGGCTGTTATAGTGCTCAGCTCTTGCCAGTGTCTAGGCTACCTAAATGAATCTATTGGCGCAGGAACCTCGCAAAAGAATTCCGCAGCGGGTCGTAAAATGATGTGAAGATTGGATTTACTGCAGGACTATTATTTTATGAGATGCCATCCTTAATAATGTGACATATTTCGGTTGTGTAGGATATGTGTTTATAAGGGTTATTACGCTATGATAAAGTTGTCACGATTTTATTAAAAAATTTTTTATTTTATTTTATTTTTTATTTAATCTGTATATATATTTATTTATTTTTGACAAAAAAGATTATTAAAAAAAAAATTGTGTGTGCTTATAGCTAAAAACCTAATCAATTATTAGTGGGCTGATCTTTTGGAATGAAAGCGTGGATAACACATCTTATTAGAAGTACGTGTACTTATATGTGAATGTGTGTTTATATTTATATCATGATAAGTATGGGGTAAAGACAGGTGCTATGTAAGTGGCTAGCATGATTGGTGGTATAAGAGCATCTATGGGCCAACTGGATGAGTGGTTGCAACAAAATCAACTAGAACTCTTCGAAATGGCTTAGAATATGCCAGCATCTAGGAGACTCATGTGAAATGTCCCAGAATTATCTAGCCTACTCTCCACATCTCCAAGGAAGTTTCCAGGAAAATGACTTTGAATAGCCATTAAGTAATTAAAACTTCTAGAAAGGTGTCTTTAAGTAGCCCCTTAGGAATTGAAACTTTTAGGAAGATAACTTTAAGTGGCCTCTAAGAAACTCTAGAATTCTCCGTGCAAGTTATTATGAAAATATTTAGCTAAAGAAGTGCACACTTTCTAAAAAGACTTCATTCTAGCCCTCCAAACTATAAAGGTAGAAGAGATCATATCCTTGCCGTCCATTTAAAAGTGCATTTTCCACCACATGTTAAGGAGATTGAGAAGCCTATAAATAAAAACTTTGCAAGTCATTTGCATTCATATTCCATATTTTCAAGTGTATTGCAACTAACTCGTACACAAAAGCCTTCAAAAGCAACACAAATTTTCCTTTGCCAAATTCTCTTCCTTTGTGCGCTTGGCTTCCTTGAGTGACTTTTGTCGCTCTTGTTAGTCTATTTATCGCGCTACAAATTTCAAGCTAACTTTGTCCACCCAATTGGCTAAGTGCTGCACGGCTTTGATGTTGAGATCACTAGGTCCGTGACGAAAGCCATGGTGTCTCATTACAATCTGTCAACCATGCAAAGCTACAAACCAGGCGAGATTGCCGACCCTATCACAAAACTAGGGAGGAATTCTAAACCATTTACTCGAGTGGCTCATCCATGCGTAACCAATTCCGTAAAAAATATCAGGACTGCTCTTATTATTATTTTTTTATTAGATAAAAGTCTACAGTTCATAAACATAATCAATGCCATTCAAATAAGAGGCCGAGCTTATTAGTGTTATTTTTACTATATAACAAAACCATTCAAGCAGGTGATACACGTAAAAAACAACAAACACCTCGTTAGGTGAACAAAATGTGTAAATGCTCAACTATGTGTTGGTTTACTAGAATTATCAAACCTTGCTGGTGACAAAATCTTTATTACTTGATTCCCATATTATGGTCCCATCACATGTGCATACCTTCTTGTAGTTCTCGCCAACCCCAGCACTTCTAGCAATTACTGCTGCCGTGAGACCACCATTTGATTTATCTTCTGTTCCATATACCACCGCTGATCTCCCAATAAGATCAACAACTCTTAGCTTCTGTTTCACACCTGAGAAGAATGCATCTCCTTTCTCATCAACCTCTAATGTTCCCAGGTCGCCAAGTGGCTGATCAATTAAGGAATATGGTTAGGGATGCTAATGTGACTGTACTATGCATACATAAAGCAAAAATTCGTGACATAAATATTGAGGACCAAGTGATCCAAAGGGCCGACAAATTTTGAAGGTCATGGCTAATGATTTCAACAAAATAAATTATTTAACTAGTATCAATAACAGTTGGATTAGGACTTATTAGTTATTTGTGAAGGTTCAATCAACTGACAGAACCCCAGACGAAAAAGCCCAAATCAACATCATAAAACAAAATTTGTAGTACATGCAAATGTTCATATAATCTTTTATAGTATCACTCATTAGTCTTGATCTGTTGCAAAATAATAAAAAGCATAAAACATGCTGATGCAAACCTCTTTTCCAGATTCTTGATCAGCAGGATTATACACTTGCCCTGTGCTTGCTGCACCTCTTGTCAGATCACCAAACTCATTGATAGTCCAGCCGTGTTTCCCAGGTGACAACCCACTAAAGTTGGCTTCAATCCTAGCCAACTCCATATTTACCTGAGCAAAGCGAACCACACCAAAAATATCTGGACCTTTGAATTCAGCAACAGCAGCAGACACTAGAAAGTCTAAGAAACAAAAGCAAGGGTAAATTACTTCAGAATTTTAATGACATTTTGACAATAAATACAAAGTTTGGCCTCCTGTGATTCCCTATTTAAAGAAGGCACAGAGAACTTAAATATTTTGGGATTAAGGTTTAGTTGTTGTTGTTGTTGTACAGAGAACTAAAATGCAGACTAAATCAGAAACATGTGACAACCAAAAACTATTAGACACGAGCAATCAGAATAATAATAGTCAAGTGTTTATGAATCTAGCAGATAATTATTTTGAACTTATTTCCTTTTCGGAAGGCTTTAAGCATGCTAAGACTTTCTTTTAATTAAGCTTGAACTCAAAATGCACATTGTTTGCAAAAAGAAATCTGTATTATATATCCCCCACAGCCTCACTTTCAGCACGAGATTGGTATCTTTGAAAACTGTAAGGTTCAAAAACTATGAAGTGCAATTAAAAACTAAACACAATTCAGACACTTCAAACAATCTAAAGTTCATAGTGTAACCAAAGCAGACTTCATTTAAAAAAAAAAAAAATCAAAAGTGTTAAGAGATATTAAAAACCTACTCTTGAGGCCTTAATTATATAAAATCTAAAAGTTCAATGGCTTCTTGTCATGGTATTAGAACCTCTAACAGAAAAGTCTAGAATTTTAATCCTTAGCCCCTCTCTCAAATGCAGGCCTATGTTCGTCCACAGCATGAGAACTAACAATAGCTTTAAAAAGAAGAGAATGACAGAGAAATGTAATACATTTATGTCCTAATCACTATTTCTTTTGCAAGAATTGAATCAATGATGTGTGCAAGGATAAAAGTTGTAATGCTTCAAATTGAAGGCTTTTTCTGTATACTTCACTAAATATGGTATGAAAGGTCAATTTCAGAAAAAGGAATGAAGGAATGTGTTGGCAAATGAGTTTTCCAAAGTATGAGTTAAGAGCACATGGGGTCTCAATAAATGAATTTTTATCCAACATCTTTTGAAGAGAAGCATGAAGTATGGTAGAACTAGTAAAGAAGGTTGTTTAATAGTAAGTTCCAAAATGATAGAAACTATATCAGAACCACTTCTAATTTTGGATCCATCATGTTTGAAAGGAGGATCCCAGGGATTGGAATCATTCGGCAATGCCTCTGCAAACTATAAAGAAATTACACATCTATCACAGTATTCAACTTTAATGATGCTCCACGCACTAATTAACGAAGCAGAACAAGTGTAGAAAACTACATGTCTAGCTAACTCATTCGCAAATGGAATAACCTTCGGAAGATAAGTAAGCATTCAGAATTGAGGACTATCAAAATAGCATAAAAGAACCCACAGGTATTCAATTGACCAACCTTCAGGGACTCCTTGGCCAATCAACCTGGCTTTCCGACCTGTCTGCTCCAGAGCTTCAGTCAGCGTTTTTACTGGTGAAGAACCAAGAACTCTCACCACTTGATTGCCCATGTCCACCTCCACATTTTTCACTCCTGGAATTCCCCCCCAAATGGAAAAACGTAACTTATCATAATTAAGAAATTTAAAATGGAAAATATTGACCTAGAAAATATTAACCTAAGTTTGTACAATCAATGATTGTTTATCCAAAAAATAGCATACCATTAACGGTCTGCAACTTATTCTTGACAGAATTAACACAACCTTCACACTTCATATCCACCATGAATTCTGTCTGTTATCAAATCAAGACCGAAAATTTCACACATATAAATAGAATCCACAAAACAATTATCAATAAGGTAACCAATATCAGCTTAAATAGGATAATTAAAGATGAAACAGGGAGTGAAACGAAGAATTTAACTTACAAGTAGCTCGGGCAAGACTGCATCTTCCTGCAAAACAAAGTGAACAAGATTCATAATTTAGAGCCGAATAAGAAAGATTTTGACATAAAAAGAAACGGGTTGATATAAAATCTGGAACCTGAGGGGTGTGTTTGCGATCTGATGTCGGTGCGTCCATTTTAACAGCGGAGGGAGGAGAAGCCAAGTTTTTTGCCAGGCCGAAGCGAGTTGGAGGGCGAAGGGAAGAAGAGGAGATTGAGAGAAAAGAGAGGTTATGGGGTTTGGGATTAGGAGTTGAAGATTGAGAGGAATAGAGAGTGAAGGCCGCAGGCAAGGCAGAGGCTGCAATGGCAGTCTTTGTTGTTGTCGTCACTGACCTTAGAAATCCCATTTTATTATGTGTTCTAGGCAGAGCGAAATAGTTACTTTATGTACTGTTACCTTCCTTTCCAGTTCTGGTTTCTGCTTTCTAGATGCATCTAAAGATTTTTTTTTTTTTTTTTTTTTTATTTTTTTTTTTAAGTGCAGTCAACAATTGCATTCTTTTCTTTGTATACTTAGGAAAAAAAAAAGCCTCCGTAGAAGAATGAGAAGATGGAATTGGAGAAATACTCCCCCTAGAACAATATTTGAAAGTTGATATATGATATTAAATGGCAACATACACAAAAAGCCAATGCATTAGTGAAAGATTATTTAATAAAATGGTAAAAAAAAAAATTATATTTTTTAATATTTATTTTTAGAACAAAAATGGAATAACTTATATAATTAAATGGAAAAATCATTATAAAGTTAGACCTCATTATGCTCTTCTGGGCTAAGCTCCTAAGCGTTGCATTGGGGGTGTGGATCAGTGTTCTTGGGTCAGAAACCCACCTCCATTTCGAGCCTGTTAAATTAATATGGCATTGGGGGCTTGGGACATTTCTTAAATTCTTTTGGGCCATCAACAGATATCAGGCCCACATAGCATATTCTGAAGCCTGACTCCAGGCAAGAGTTTTTTTTTTCTTTTTAATAAAAATCGCTTCTTTAGTGTTTTAATAAGATCACTTTTTCCATAAAAAGAAGAGGTCACCATTCACCATTAACATATTCTTCCATTTGGCTGGATTTATTAAATTTTTCTGGGGGAAAATAGATATAATTAAGAATCCAAGCGATCCTCTGTTAAATCAGAAGTTACCATACTGATTAAAGGCAAAGGACAATTGGCTAGATTTTTAAAATGTCAATCAAGAGAATTTATATATGGCATATGTTTAATTGTAAAGGGTAAATATTTAGGAGAGCATTTTGCCATTTGAGAAAGAAGGAACATGAATTACCAGATTAGATGTCTGATCATATTCTTACATTTGGCTAGATTTTTAAAATGAAAATCAAAGTACAAGATCTACATTAGGAGAGTTTGAGAAAAGGAACATAAGATTTGATATCTGATACCGTAAGAAGCCTGGAGTGAGAGTGTTCATTTTTTATTGCTTTTCATTCAATAAAATTCAAGTATCTATACATAAGAATATAACATGAAATTTTCAATTTTAAATTCTGTAGCATAGTTACCCATCCAAGCTGTTTCTCTTCTAGTTCTCTTGCCAGCATGGAGAACATGAGGTACAAGTTGTTTCCAGAAATGGTGCTTTTGTTTCTGCTTAGCGTCACTTCGAAAATTGTTGAGGTAGTAGGTGTAGAATAGGCTTTGAGGTGTGATAAATCACTATCTTTAAGGTATTAATTGCCCCCACTAGATTGCTGCAAGGTTATGGCAATACACCTCCAGGATACAACAAAGCTCAAATCTGTGACAAAGAACTCCCAAGATTTTCCTTAAGAACTCTTTATATGAACTGAATTTAGAGAGATAAGAAGAAAAGAAGAAGAAGTATAAATAGTATATCTAGATTGAAAAAACTCATCCATATTTATAAAGAATGAAAAATCATGTCACCTTTACTAGATAGACATATCTGTCTATCTTTAATAGATACAACTATTTGTGTAATAGACATGTCTGTTTATTAAAAGGTACCTATATAAATAGTTGTGACTATTTGTATAGACATATCTGTTTATTAACAGACACCTATACAAATAGTTATGACTTTTGTATCGAATAGACATGTCTGTTTATTAACAGACACCTATACAAACAGTTGTGACTGTTTGTATAAAATTAATATATCTGTCTATTAACAGACACATCTACTTGTTAATAAACACATCTGTTCGTAATTTATTTACGAAAATTACAATAGGATAATTATTTTATTTCACACATATACGTGCCAAGTATCATAATAGAATAATATATATTGAATTATATATATATAATTCTATACATATTTCACTCTTGTCATTCCCTTATATTTTAACAATATATGAATTCTTTCTCTCTATATTGTCTAACATACAAGCTATTTATAACAATCCCCCGCCTAATTTGTATTGTTAGATCCCATTGTTTCATGCATAATGAAAAGTATCTTTCGATTTAAACTTTTCCTTAGTGTAAGTATTTCAAAGTTCTAAAGAAATCATGGTGGCCTTAGCTTAAACCTAGATCCCTATTAAATAGAACCGGAAATACTACATACACAAATCAATTAGTTCGACTTAAAAAGTTCATCAAAATTTTAGCACGAATATGGCCTTGTGCTACCTTCTATTTTCATGAACATTTACAAAAGTTATTCTCACTTTTGTTGAAGCGGCACCACTTCCTATGTTCATATAGGTGAAGTTTCTTTTGTAAAAATTTTAAACTTCGTTAAGAGTATAAATACTCATCCTCATTCCATTAACTTAATACACTAAGTACTTAATTACAACATTTACTAATAACTTGTTGTTACCCTTTAAACTTTATTTAGTAATAATACTATAAAGTAAAGTTCCCATCATTAGTAAATTTAATGGAATATTTTTAATCCTAATCCAGTACATGTATTTTTTATCATATCTCTCGAGAGCCCTTTTGTAAACGGATCTGCCAGATTATTACAAGACTTGACATAAGTAATAGTAATAATTCCATCAGAGATTAATTGTCTCACATATTCATGTCTTAAGCTAATATGTCTAGACTTTCCATTATAAATTTTATTATAAGCTCTAGACATTGTTGCTTGACTATCACAATATAAGGAAATAGCAGGCATTGGTTGTGGCCACAACTTGATATCTAATAAAAAATTTCTCAGCCATTCTGCCTCCTTACCAGCTGCTGCTAGAGCTATAAATTCTGATTTCATTATAGAATGGGTTATACAAGTTTGTTTCTTTGATGCCCAAGAAATAGCACATCCTCCTAAGGTAAAAACCCAACCGGAAGTTGATTGATTATCATTAATACTAGTTATCCAGCTAGCATCTGTATAACCTTCTAACACAATTGGAAATTTATTATAAAATAAACTAAAGTTTATAGTTCTTTTTAAATAACCAAGAACTCTTGAAATTGCTTTCCAATGTTCAATACTAGGCTTACTAGTGTATCTTGATAATTTACATACTGCAAAAGCAATATCAGGTCTAGTGCAATGCATAGCATACATTAAGCTACCAATTGCACTAGCATACTCAATTTGAGCAACTGCTCTGCCAGAATTTTCAGTTAATTTGGAAGAAACATCATATAGAGTTTTTGCTTCTTTGACTTTTAAATGATTAAATTTATTTAATATTTTCTCAATATAATGAGATTGGCAAGAGCAAAACCCCCACTATATTTTTTTACTTTGATACCTAAGATTGTATCTACCTCTTTTAAATCTTTCATTTTAAATTTTGAGGTTAGATACTTCTTTGTATCATTCACACCTTCCATATTTGTTCCAATTATAAGCATGTCATCAACATAAAGACAAATTATCACACCAAAATGATCTGTAAATTTGGAATAAATACATTTATCAGCACTATTATGTTTAAAGTCATATTCCAAAATTGCATAATCAAATTTCTCATGCCATTATTTCGGTGCTTGTTTTAAACCATATAAAGATTTATTTAATTTACAAACTTTTCTTTCATTCCTTGGTAAAACAAATCCTTCTGGTTGCTCCATATAAACTTCTTCTTCTAAGTCACCATTTAGAAAGGCTGTCTTAACATCCATTTGATGTACATATAAATTATATATTGATGCTAAAGATAAAAGTACTATAATAGATGTTATTCTAGCCACTGGTGCATATGTATCAAAGTAGTCAATTCCCTCTTTTTGTTTAAAACCCTTTGCAACCAATCTAGCTTTAAAAGTTTGAATCGATCCATCTGTGTTATATTTTCTTCTGAAAACCCATTTACATCCTATTGGTTTGGAACCAGGTGGCAAATCAACTAGAACCCATGTATTATTAAATAATAATGAATCCATTTCATCATTGATTGCCTCTTTCCAAAAGGCCACATCCCTTGTAGTCATTGCCTCTTGAAACATTTTAGGATCATCTTTTACATTTAACAAAATTGGTATTTTGTTAAGTACAACTGACCTATTGCCTTCTACTAGAAAAACAATAGCCTGAGAAGATATAAAATCTGGATGTAAATTCTTTTCTTTTCTAATACGTTGACTTCTTCTAATTTTATTAGAAGAATCTAACTTTCTTTTGTTGCTAGACGTCGATTCAAAATTAATATCAATACTAGAACCATTGCTTTGACTTGAACTATTAATGGGCTTATGTATAGGGTCATTATGAAATTTATTTTCAATAAATTCAACATCCCTAGATTCTACAATTACATTTAAGTCTAAATTTAAAATTCTATAAGCTTTGGAATTTTCGGCATAACCAACAAAAACTCCTTTCAAAGCTCTAGGACCTAATTTAGTCCTTTTAGGATCTGAAACTCTATAATAAGCTAAACAGCCCCATACTCTTAGATAGTTCAAGTTAGGTTTTCTATTTTTCCATAATTCATATGGAGAAATCTTAAATTTTCTTGAAGGAATTCTATTATGTAAGTGATAAGCAGTAAGTAAAGCTTCTCCCCATAAGTTTATTGGCAAATTAGATTTCACAAGCATAGAATTAAGCATATCCACTAAGGTTCTATTCTTTCTTTCTGCCAACCCATTTTGTTGTGGTGTATAAGGTGCACTTATTTGATGTATAATTTCATTTTCTTCACAAAATGAAGAAAATTCAATGGAAAAATACTCAACACCTCTGTCACTTCTCAAAATTTTGATTTTTTTTTCCTTTTTGATTCTCAACTTCAGATTTATAAATATGAAACATTTGGAATGCTTGATCTTTATTTTTCATTAAATAAACATAAGTATATTTGGAGAAATCATCTATGAAAGTTATAAAATATCTATTTCCTCCTTTAGTCAATATTCCATTTAATTCACAAATATCAGAATGCACAAGTTCTAATAACTTAGAAAATCTCTCAACTTTTGGAAAAGATTTCTTAATCATTTTTGCTTGTATACAGATTTCACAAGATTTTTTATTATCATCTATATATGAAATTAAACCATGTTTAGCCATAAATTTTAAAGATTTAAAACTAATATGTGCTAAACGATCATGCCATAAAGATAAAGATGACTCAACAGTATAAACAGAAATATTCATATTATTATTAATACTGAGTTTAAACATTCCATCACATGAGTAACATTTTCCCACAAATAGTCCATTTATGGACACAATTATTTTATCGGACTCCTGAACAGCCTTATAACCTTTCTTACACAATAGACTAACAAACACAAGATTTTTCCTTATTTCTGGCACATACAACACATTTACTAATAATAGCTTCTTTCCAGAAGTGAAGTTTAATTCAACACTTCCTTTTTCCACCACTTTAGCGGAATCATGATTGCCCATTAGAACTTTTTGCCCATTTACAACTTCTTCATAATATTTAAATTGAGTCTTATCATTGCAAACATGAACAGTAGCCCCAGAATCATACCACCAATCATTGGATTTGGTTGTTGTAGCCATATTGAGCTATGTTACCATTCCAATATGCAAATCTGATATCATTGCAATCAATTCAGTAGTTTGTTCAACTATATTTGCTTTATTGGAATTCTGAGCTCTATTATTCGTATATTCTTTCTTATGTTTCTTTAGAAACCTGCATTCACGTTTGTAGTGCCCTTTCTTGCCACAATTGTAACAAGTTCTTCCTTTCTTTGATTTGTATTCTTGCCATAACTAGTATCGCTGTTCACTTCAGAAAACTTTCTCTTACTTCCAGAATTTTTCTTTTGAAAATTCTGACTTCCTTGCACAAAATTAACTTTTGTAGTAGATTCAGAAACAAATTTCTTATCATGATTTCTTGTCTCTTCTTCAATGCGCAAGTGTTTCTGAATATGTTCAAGAGAAAAATCTTATGTGGTATGCAGTAATTTCTTCCTATAATCATTCCAACTAGGAGGAAGTTTTGCTATTATTCCTCCTACTTGCAACGATTCAGGAACTATCACTTTCAAATCTTTAAGTTTTGAAACAAGGACATGTAACTCATAGACTTAATCCATAACAGATATATTATCAACCATTTGGAATTAAAAATATTTCATGATGAGAAATTTATCCACACCTTGTTTTTCTGAGTTGTATTTGAACTCCAGTGATTTCTAGATTTCCATTGGAGACTTGACATAAGTAAATAGATCATATAGCCTATCTGACAAGTTGTTAAGAATATGACCTCTGCATAGCAATTCATCTTCTTCACGTTTGTCTCGATCTGCTTTCACTTGTTCAGAATCTTCTGGAGTTGGTGGTGAAATAGCAGGCAAACTTGGATCAAGTATATAAGAAATCTTCAATGTGGTGAGTAAGAATAGCATCTTGTCTTTCCAGCGAACATTGTTTGTCCCATCAAAATGATCAAGTTTCACAAACTCTTGATTCATCACGGAAACAGCCTTGGACTCTATTGCATTTAATACCTTAAAATTGTTGAGGCAGTAGGTGTAGAATAGGCTTTGAGGCGTGATAAATCACTATATTTAAGGTATTAATTGCCCCCACTAGATTGCTGCAAGGTTATGGCAATATACCTCCAAGATACAACAAAGCCTGAAATCTGTAGACAGCAACTCCTGAATATTTCCCTTAAGAACTTTTTATATGAACTGAATTTAGAGAGATTAGAAGAAAAGAAGAAGAAGTAGAAGTAGTATGTCTGGATTGAAAAAACTCATCCTTATTTATAAAGAATAAAAAGTCATGGCACCTTTACTAGATAGACACATCTGTCTATCTCCAATAGATACAACTATTTGTGTTATAGACATGTCTGTTTATTAAAAGGTACCTATACAAATAGTTGTGACTATTTGTATAGATATATCTGTTTATTAACAGACACCTATACAAATAGTTATGACCTTTGTATAGAATAGACATGTCTGTTTATTAACAGACACCTATACAAACAGTTGTGACTGTTTGTATAGAATTGATATGTCTGTCTATTAACAGACACATCTACTTGTTAATAAACACATCTATTCGTAATTTATTTACGAAAATTACAATAGGATAATTATTTTATTTCACACATATACATGCCAAGTACCATAATAGAATAATATATATTGAATTATATATATATAATTCTATACATATTTTACTTTTGTCATTCCCTTATATTTTAACAATATAGGAATTCTTTCTCTCTATACTGTCTAACATACAAGCTATTTATAACAAAAATTAGTTCCTTCTTGGCAACCACTGTGGAGAGGAACTTAGAAACTTACATCGTCTTTTTAGAGAAACCAGAAAGTGCAGTATCCATGAAACCTAGAGATGTAGACCGCTGGTATCAGTCATTTTTGCCTGCTTCCAACTCAAGCTCGAACCAACCGAATTCTATATTCCTACCACAATGTGGTTACTGGGTTCGTTGCAAAAATAACAGAACAAGAAGCAAAATCCATGGAAAGGGAAAATGGATTTGTATCAGCCCGTCCGGAGAAGGTGTCGTCTCTTCACACAACTCGTACTCCCAGCTTCTTGTGTCTGCAACCGAATGAAGGATTTTGGAACCATTCCAATTATGGGAAGGGAGTGATTATAGGACTTCTGGACAATGGAATGACACCTGATCTTCCTTCATTTAGCAATAAAGGAATGCCTCCTCCACCAAGTAAATGGAAAGGGAAATGCGAATTCCATGGGACGACATGCAATAACAAGATCATTGGTGCAAGAAGTTTCATATATGATGGTACGCGTCCATTTGACATGATTGGGCATGGAACTCATACGGCTAGCATAAGAGCGGAAGTCCAAAGGCGAGGTGCCAATTTTTATAGGCAAGCCAATGGCACTGCGGATGGCATTGCACCATTAGCCCACTTGGCAATGTACAAGGTTTGCGAGACATCAGGTTGCAGCGAGGCTGGCATATTGGCTGCAGTGTATTCTGCAGTAGAGGATGGTGTTGATGTGCTTTCACTTTCCCTTGGAGGTGAACCGCTTCCTTTCTTCAATGATCCCATTGCAATAGGTGCATTTGGGGCTATTTGTTGACAAGTGGATCATGACCTGTTCTGCAGTGGTCCTGGTCTTTAGTTTGTCCTAGTCTTTAGCTATTTTTAGCAAGATATTTTATATTTCTGTTAAGCAAATAGTGGCAGTAAAGGTCACGATTTTTTAGCTATGATAGCAGTATTTTTAGCTATTTTCAATTCTGCTGTAACTCTATATATTTGCAATTTGAAGTTCAATAAATACATAACTTTTCCAATTAAATAATTGTAACATTGGTATCAGAGCCCTATTTTCTTAAGGGACCTGTGAGAGACTTGTGAGTTTTTTGAATGAGTGTTTACCCAAAACATTAACCAATCCTGCTTCTGTAAAACACCTTTGAAAATGGAAGGTGAGAGTTCTTTTTCAGTAGTGGCTCCACCAGTGTTTGATGGAGAAGACTACCAAGTGTGGGCAGTGAGAATGGAAGCTTTTTTGGATGCGTGTGATTTGTGGGAAGCTGTAGAGGAAGATTATGAGGTACCTCCTTTACCAGGAAATCCAACAATGGCTTAGATCAAAACACACAAGGAGAAAAAGACCAAAAAATCCAAAGCAAAGAATTGTCTCTTTGCTGCAGTTTCTCCTACCATCTTCAGCAAGATCATGTCGCTTGGCTCAGCTAAAGCTATCTGGGATTTTCTCAAGAATGAGTATAAAGGAGATGAAAGAATTAGAGGAATGAAGGTGCTGAATCTGGTTAGAGAATTTGAAATGCAGCATATGAAGGAATCAGAAACCGTCAAGGTGTATGTAGAAAGGTTGTCTGGCATTGCAAATAAGGAAAGGATACTTGGAGCTGAACTTACTGACAATAGAATTGTTCAAAAAATACTTGTATCCTTGCCTGAAAGATAAGAGGCAACCATTGCTTCTTTGGAAAACACTAAAGATCTCTCAAAGATCAGTTTGGCAGAATTAGTAAGTGCATTGCATGCACAGGAACAAAGAAGAATGATGAGGCAAGAAGGAACTACTGAGGGAGCCTTGCAAGCCAAATGGCAGCAAAATTCTGGAGACAAAAACAAGAAGTGGAAAGGAAAGAAAGGAGCAGCAGGCTGTTCAGAAAATGCAGCTACTGAAAGCAACTCCAACACTAGCAGCAAAGGAGGAAAATATTCTCCTTGTCAATATTGTGGCAGAAAGAATCATCCTCACTACAAGTGTTGGAGAAAACCTGACATGAGATGTAGAAAATGCAAGAAACTTGGGCATGCAGAGATAATTTGCAAAGAGAAGGAGACACAGCAGCAGGGTGAGGCTCAAGTTGCAACTCAACAAGAGCCAGAACAACTCTTTGTTGCTTCATGTTTCACGTCAAAGACATCAAGCAAAAACTGGCTTGTTGATAGTGGTTGTACAAACCATATGACCAATAATGAGGAGCTATTCAGAGAGCTCAACAAATCTGCAAGTTCAAGGGTCAGAATTGGAAATGGAGAATACATCACAGTAGAAGGAGAGGGGACGGTAGCCATTGAAAGTCTTTCAGGTATAAAAATAATCTCTGAAGTTTTGTATGTTCCTGAAATTGATCAAAATTTACTGAGTGTGGGACAGTTACTGGAGAAAGGATTCAAACTTTTGTTTGAAGATAAAATGTGTTTGATCTTTAATCCAAGCGGTCAAGAATTATTCAGAATTAAGATGCGGCAAAGAAGTTTTTCTCTGAATCCTTTGGAGGAGGAGCAAGTGGCATTTTCATGTCAACTCACTTCCACAGACACTTGGCACAAACGGATGGGGCATTTTCATCATCAAGCTTTGCTGTTCATGCAAAGAAATAATCTTGTAAGAGGTCTACCAAACCTGGAGGAGCATCTCACAAGCTGCAAGGCTTGTATGCTTGGGAAGCAAATTAGACTTCCATTCAGAACGTCTACATGGAAAGCTACAGAGAAATTGCAGCTAATCCATACTGATCTATGTGGTCCGCAGTCAACTCCTTCACTAAATGGCAGCAGGTATTACATAGTTTTTATTGATGATTTAACAAGAATGTGCTGGATATACTTTATGAAGTTTAAATCGGAAGTTGCTGAAATTTTCATGAAGTTCAAAAACTGGATTGAAAACCAAAGTGGCTGCAGGATTCAGGTCATTAGATCGGATAATGGCACTGAATATACATCAGAAAGATTCAATTTATTTTGCGAAGAGGCTGGAATTGAGCACCAGCTCACTGTCCGTTACTCTCCACAGCAAAATGGGGTTAGTGAGAGGAAGAACAGAACCATTATGGAGATGACTAGGTGCTTGTTACATGATAAGAATCTTCAAAAAAGGTTTTGGATGTATAAGAACATCGCCGCTTTCTTCTTTAATAGGTCGCTACAAGAGCAGTGGGAAAGAAGACTCCATTTGAAGCTTGGCATGGTGTCAAACCTAACCTAAACAATCTTAAAATTTTTGGTTGTTTATGTTTTTCACATGTTCCACAGGTGAAGAGAGACAAACTTGATGAGAAGGCTGAGCAAGGAATTTTTGTTGGTTATAGTTCAGTTTCGAAAGCCTACAGAATTTTTCAACCTCGATGTGGAAGATTATAACCAGCAGAGATGTTCAATTTCTTGAACATGAACAGTGGGACTGGAATGAGGAGTCTCAAACCAAAAAGCAGATTGTGTCTCTTATTCCTGATGAATCTATAGATGATCAACCTGTCAAGGGAATGAGGACACTCTCAGATATTTATCAAAGATGCAATGTTGCTGTTTTTGAACCAGCTGGATATGAGGAAGCAAAAATAGACCAAAATTGGATAGAGGCAATGAAGGAGGAGCTGGCCATGATTGAAAAGAATCAGACATGGGAGCTAGTAGAAAGACCTCAAGACAGAAAAGTAATTGGAGTGAAATGGGTTTTCAGGACAAAGCTCAATCTTGATGGCTCAGTGAACAAACACAAAGTGAGGTTAGTAGTGAAAGGTTACGCACAAGTGTGGGGAGTGGATTTCTTCGAAACCTTTGCTCCAGTAGCAAGGTTGGACACAATCAGAATGTTGTTGGCATTGGCAGCACAACAAGGTTGGAAGATTTTTCAGTTGGATGTGAAATCGGCCTTCTTGAATGGTTCATTGTAGGAAGAAATTTTTATTGAGCAGCCAGAAGGTTTCAGTGTGCCAGGACATGAAGAGAAGGTTTGCTTGTTAAAGAAAGCTCTTTATGGGCTAAAACAAGCTCCAAGAGCTTGGTACAGCAGGATAGATGATCATTTACTGAAGCTAGGCTTTGAAAAAAGCTTAAGTGAATCAACTCTGTATGTCAAGAAAGCTGGCTCTAACATTGTGATTATCTCTCTTTATGTAGATGGTTTACTCGTCATAGGAAATAATGTTGTAAAGATTGAAGAATTCAAGAAGGAGATGATGAAGGTCTTTGACATGACAGATCTTGGAGAAATGAATTACTTTCTTGGTATGGAGATCAAGCAAGCTCAGAATGAAGTTTTTATATGCCAAAAGAAGTACTTGAAGGAAATTCTGAAAAGATTCAGAATGGATGAATGCAAGAGTGTGAGCACTCCGATGAATCAAAAGGAGAAGTTGCAGAAAGAAGATGGAGCTGAACGAGTTGATGAAGGAGTGTATAGAAGCCTAATTGGATGCTTAATGTATCTTACAGCAACAAGACCTGACATCTTGTATCCTGTAAGTGTCTTATCCAGGTTTCTAAATTGTGCTAGCAAATTGCACA
This sequence comes from Hevea brasiliensis, assembly GCF_030052815.1. Classification (NCBI taxonomy): domain Eukaryota; kingdom Viridiplantae; phylum Streptophyta; class Magnoliopsida; order Malpighiales; family Euphorbiaceae; genus Hevea; species Hevea brasiliensis. Next base: position 65,859 of record NW_026614770.1, read on the forward strand.
TGATGGCAGCCAAACGTGTTGTTAGATATCTCAAAGGAACTCAAACCTATGGCATCAAGTTCAGCAAAAGTCAGAATTTCAAGCTTCATGGATATTCTGACAGTGATTGGGCAGGGTCCTTTGATGATATGAAAAGCACTTCTGGTTATTGTTTTACTTTTGGATCAGGGTGTTTTTCATGGTGCTCAAAGAAACAAGAAATAGTGGCATACCAACGGTGAGAATTTGTAGCAAAGAATACCGCCGCTAATCAAGCACTATGGCTCAGGAAGATTATGGTGGATTTACAGCTGAAACAAGATGACAGCACTGTGATATTTGTTGATAATCAAGCTGCCATAGCTATATCTCAAAATCTAGTGTTCCATGGAAGGAATAAGCATTTCAATATTAAGTTTTATTACTTAAGAGAAGTCCAGAAGAATGGTGAAGTGATGTTATTGTACTGCAAAACAGAAAATCAGATTGCAGACATATTTACAAAGTCACTTCATGTTAGCAGATTTGAATTTCTCAGGGAGAAGCTGGGAGTATGCAGTTCCTGATCCAGGAGGAGAATGTTGACAAGTGGATCATGACCTGTTCTGCAGTGGTCCTGGTCTTTAGTTTGTCCTAGTCTTTAGCTGTTTTTCAGCAAGATATTTTATATTTCTATTAAGCAAATAGTGGCAATAGAGGTCACCATTTTTTAGTTATGATAGCAGTATTTTTAGCTATTTTTAGTTCTGCTGTAACTCTATATATTTGCAATTTGAAGTTCAATAAATACATAACTTTTCCAATTAAATAATTGTAACACTATTAAAAAGGGAATTTTTGTGAGTTGCGCAGCAGGGAATTCGGGTCCACATTCAAGTTCTTTATCAAATGAGGCTCCGTGGATTGCTACAGTAGGAGCAAGAACTGTAGATAGAGAAATAAGAGTAACTGTGTTGCTTGGAAATAACTAAAAGTTTAATGATCAAACCCTTTTTTAGCCCAAACATTTCCGTTCAAAATTCTTGCCACTTATTTATCCAGGTGCAAATGGTGATAAATCAACTGCGCTGTGTACGCCGAGATCATTGAGAAATGCTGATGTCAAAGGGAAAATAGTATTGTGTGACAGAGTAGGGGATGGAAAAACAATTTATAAAGGCCAAGAAGTGACGAATAGTGGTGGTGCTGCCATGATTCTAATAAATGATACGGACAACGGCTATGTTACCTCCGTCGAAGCTCACGTTCTACCTGCATCACATGCGGGTTACAAGGATGGATTAGGTATCAAATCCTATTTAAACTCCACAGCATCACCAGTTGCTACAATCAAGTTTGAAGGAACCGTAACCGGTCTGCCAGATTCTCCTCAGGTTGCTTCCTTTTCCTCAAGGGGTCCTACCAGGGTAAGTCCTGGGATCTTGAAACCAGATGTTATAGGCCCTGGTGTCAGGATTTTACCTGCTTGCCATTTTCAGTTGATGATAGGTCCAAAAAAAAATCAACATTCAATATGATCTCCGGCACCTCAATGTCTTGTCCTCATCTTAGCGGTGTTGCAGCTTTGCTCAAAAGTTCCCACCCAGATTGGTCACCTGCTGCCATAAAATCTGCCATCGTGACCACTGCTCTTTTAACCAACCTTGGGGGCAAGCCTATTTCCTATAGTTTGGTCCTGCTAATGCATTTGCTATCGGTGCAGGTCATGTGAACCCATCAGAAGCAAATAATCCAGGGTTAGTTTATGATATCCAACCTGATGATGACATTCCTTACTTGTGTGGCCTGGGCTGTTCAGGCAAAGAAATAGGACTTATCGCGCGGCGCTCAGTGAAATGCTCCAATTATTCAAGTATACCCGAAGCTCAGCTGAATTACCCTTCATTTTCTATCAAATTGGGATCCAATCCACAGAAATACACAAGAACAGAAACAAATGTTGGCCTGCCAAGCTCATCTTTCATCCATGAAATTACTGCCCCACGAGATGTAAATGTTAAAGTAACGCCTAATACGTTAGTTTTCAAAGCAGTGAATCAGAAAGCAACATACTCAGTGACATTTAGCAGAAACGGAAATGCCAAGGGATCTTTTGCTCAAGGGTATCTTACTTGGAAGACAGACTTGTACAGTGTTAGAAGTCCAATTGCTGTTACTTCGAATGAATTAAAGAATTAGTCTAGGCGCTAGCAACCAAAGCTGACGTGCAAGGGTGTAAACCGCTTGGGGAAATTAATAATTGCAATGAATGCTCAGAAGTAATGACCAAACTATTTTTATAATAATGCATTCTTTTATGGATGATTAAAGGCACCTCACGCTTCAAATTAAAACAGAGAAATGGATCCTCATTATTGAAAACGTCACGAAAAAAATTATTACTGGGGACATAGAAAAGCGTCCCTAAAACTAAGTACGAATTTGAAATATGTTGCGTAAATAGGATTAAAAACCGTCACAAACTGTCTATGAGCCTTACCTTGAAGCTGTGGCGGCCTCAGCGTTCTTGGGTTGGAAACCGTTCTCCAGTTTGAGCCTGCTTAATGGGAAATTATATAATTTAGAATGAATTTTTTTTACAAAGACGAGATTTACATGGATATAAAACACAAGATATACGGTGAGATCCACCTATTAAACAGGTGAATCCTATATGTTTATATTTTAGGTCTATGATAGACTCGGTCTAAGTAAGAATTTTTCAATTTAGAATACCTATATGAAATGTTCAATCAATAATATTTTACCACGTAATTAACGGTAAATTTATAAAATTAAGTTTTATCTATTTTTATGATTTAATAATTATTTTTTATCAGCAAATAAGATAATTTACTAATTTAAGATAATTTATTTGTTAAAATATATTAACGATTTATTGATGGTTAATCAATTTGAGATATTAATGAAACTTGAGAATTTAATTGATAATTACGTAAATTTTAAGTTTTTTTTTATAAGCTGAAAAATATATTAAATTTGAAGGAAATAGGTTAAAAATCAAGGTAATTAAAAATAGCAACTCCAAACCCAGACACACAAACCCCAACCCTAGCAACGGCAAAACCCATTAAGAGAGCCAATAGAGAAACGAGCAAACCAAGATTCCATCAGAATTGACTTCTTCTCCAAAAGAGAGACCGTTCTCTTCAAACTTTAACCATGATCTTAGCTTTATGTAGCAGACTCAGCGCGAAATAGATTGTTTAAAAGCCAGAATTTGAAAAGATCTTGATAAAATATTCTGAAGCCATTGAGGAGGAGAAATCTAGCTCAGCAACAAACTCGCAGGGCTGAAATGCACTGGAGATTCTAGATTTTAAGGCAATAAAAATATATTCAAAAGAAAGTGACTGTCACGACCCAACCTATGGGCCGGACCGGCACTAGGACCTGGGCCAGTCTAAAGCCCCTGAGGCCCGTAGTAAGCCTAACTATTCATTAACCCAACTCTAAAGCCCATTTGGACCCAATTTCAAGAAACCATCCGGACAGAGTCCGGCCATAAAGTGGACCTTTCAATGGGGAGTTTTTGACTCACTCGACCTGTAAACAAAATATATCATCAATTGGGGAGCTCAGCTCACCCTCCACATACTCATATCAGCATCAAAAATAAATGGGAGCTCAGCTCCCTCATCCACTCCATCAAACATGCAAATAATAATTTTACAGGTCCACATGACAATTTATATTACAGACCCGAATCATTTAAATATCTCTAACACATGCGAAAATTCTAGGAGTAAATAAAATTACACAAATATTGATAAAACAACCTGCGAAGGAGAAAAGCAGGTTAACCACAATAAAATCCTCCTGTAGCCTGAAAAAATGTTGAACAGGAGTGAGCGTTCGACTCAGAGAGTAAAATATCAATTTTAACCATAATCTCTATAACTATCTAGAACTAATGCAACCTGTGGAGTGAAATGTAACATCAACAACATTTTCACATCATAACATCAAAAAGGTAATTTGGAGCACTCACGCACCCTGTAACATCAATCATAATATATGGGAGTTGATCCCCTATACAGCTCTCTTAAATCCAACCTGGTGCCAGCGAAGAACTCAGCTCGGACTTCCACTTAATAACCAAATCGGGGTCCCAGCGAAGAACTCAAGCCGTGTCTACCCCGAAGGACCGGGTCCCAGCGAAGATCTCAAGCCGTGTCTACCCGTCCTATCCATAGTCCACACCACATCACACGCACGCCAACGCACGCACACTGCTCTAAATTACCACAACAACATCCATGGCACGCTAACAGTTATGAATGCAACATAAATCGTACCTAGAGTTTAACTACATAAATATATGCATATAAGTGATGCATGGGCATGCTTGAACATATAATAATATCGAAATTACAATTAAAATTAATATTTTACTCACAGACTTGACAACGGTTACTGTGGCGGTAAAGGTAGGAAGAAGGTCATCTGGCTCACCTGACAATTACATTACATTTATTTAATACAAATGACTCAATACAAATCAAGAAAAGACCAAATACGTCCTAAGTCGTGCCGAAAATCCGGCAGAGTCTCCCCTATACCTAGGACCTACCCAACCTGCAAAAGGGCTCAAAACACACTTCTATATCCACAATCCATATATCCACAACTCAATCACATCACACAGCCCCTCCTGGACCCATCAAATCAGTCATCCATCACAATATGTAAAATTTTAATTTAGTCCTTATAATTGATCATTTTTGCAAAAACTACCCAAACAAGCTCTAAAAATTCTAAAATTTTGCCCCGCTGTCCTTAGCGATATTACTAGGCTATTGCAAAAAGAATCATAATTTTCTGAGCTACCAAGAATATTTTATGGATTTTTAATCCTATCTAAGCACTAGAAAATTACGAAAAAGCAAGGTTCGGGTTTACCTTTGCCGATTCCGACTTCTGGAACGCGCTCGGGATGTCTGACAATGGGGGGGTAGCCAAAACCTCGGTCCAATTTGGAGACTTTTCCAGTAACGGGTCTGTCAGGCCAGAATTTCACAGACCTGGTCAACTGACGAATTTTCGCAAATTGAGGATACCTACACGAAGCCCACAACACGGGGGTTAATATATAAATTTTTCAGAATTTTCTAAGCTCATTTAATGCTCGAAAAAACACTGCGAAGTTCTATGGGACCCACCGAAAAACGGTGTCGGAAAAATTTGAAATTTATGTCGCCGCGAAGCTCTCGACGAGTGGAGCGCTCTGGTACTCTCGGTTTTCGCGTGGGGTTCATGGTTTGTGAGAAATCTAGCCCAAAAGTCAAAATGGTCTAAAACTTCTCGGGCAAAAATTGGACAAACCGCTAGATGGATTTTAGTGTTCTTGGTGTCTATGGAAAGCTCTCAACGAGTAGATGAGTTTAGACACAAGACCCGGTCCGATTGGTGGCCGGATCAGCCGGATTTTGGCCGGGAAGGTGAACGGTCGCGCGCTGCTTCGGAGCCGCTTCAGGCATTCCAGCGGCAGCCGGTGGGGAGGGCCGAGGCGCCACGAGCTGGGGTGGCAGCGAAGGTGGCGGCGCGCCGGCGAGGGGAGGAGGGAGGAGAGAGAAAAAGAGAGAGGAAGGGAGAGGGGTCAGACGCGTGCGGGGAGGAGGAAGAAAAAGAAGAAGACCGGTCTGATTCGATCGGTCGGATCCGGTCCGGTTCGATTCGGTCGGTTCGATTCGAAATACAAAATTTTGAATTTTTACTCTGTCTCGGGACCGAAAACGAGGTCCAAAAATTTCGAAAAAATTTCAGAAAACTCAAAAAAATTCGTAAACTCCAAATATATTTTTAGTTTTGCCACGTGGTCTTTAAATTAATTTTTAAAAATCATCAAAGTTTATATTTTCGGAAAATCGAACCCGATTTTTAAAATCCGAAAAATCTCAAAAAAATTCCTAAAATTTAAATAAATTTAAAATATCAAAAATGCTCATAAAATAATAAAATTTAAAATTTTGAGGTGTTACATTCTTCCCCCCTTACAGAAAATTCGTCCTCGAATTTTTACACAAGGCAGAATAAAGCACATGATTATACATTGAACAAATAAGGGTACTTGCTATGCATGTCCCGCTCGACTCAGTGCACTCTTCCACCGACTGACTCCTCCACAAAACCTTAACCATAGGGATCTGTTTGGATCTTAGCTGTCTCACTTGGTAGTCCACTATGGCTACAGGTTGCTCCTCAAATGTCAAGTTCTCTTTTAGCTCTATTACATCTAGTTGTAGTACATGAGAAGGATCTGGAATGTATTTCCTGAGCATGGAGATGTGAAATACGGGATGAACGTGAGAAAGGTTGGGTGGTAGCTCCAACCGGTAGGCAACTGCTCCAACTCTATCAGTAACCTCAAAAGGTCCGATATACCGAGGTGCTAACTTGCCCTTCTTTCCAAATCTCATGACTCCCTTCATTGGAGAAACCTTCAGGAATACCTAGTCGCCTACTGCAAACTCCACATCCCTCCGTCTGGGGTCTGCATAACTCTTCTGCCTACTGAAAGCTGTTTTCAATCGTTCCCTGATTAAAGGAACTATCTCTGAAGTGTACTGCACTAGGTCTACATCATGCACCTTTGCTTCCCCCATTTCTGTCCAACACAGAGGAGACCTACACTTTCTTCCATATAGTGCCTCATAGGGTGCCATCCCTATGCTGGAGTGGTAACTGTTGTTGTAGGCAAACTCCAACAAAGCTAGCTGATCATCCCATTGACCTCCATAATCCAAGACACTCATGTGAAGCATGTCTTCCAGTGTTTGGATTGTCCTTTTGGACTGTCCGTCTGTCTGAGGGTGGAAAGCCGTACTGAAGTTCAACTGTGTGCCAAGTGCCTCCTGCAATTTTCTCCAAAACCGAGAAGTGAACTGGGGCCCTCTGTCAGATATTATGGAAGCGGGAACTCCATGCAATCTGACTATTTCTCGAATGTAGAGTCCGACGTACTGTGCCACAGAATATGTAGTCTTCACAGGCAATAAGTGAGCTGATTTGGTTAAGCGGTCTACAATTACCCATATCGAATCATATCCTCGCGTGGTACGAGACAACCCAGTCACAAAATCCATAGTAATCATTTCCCACTTCCATTCTGGGATAGGGAGCTCTTGCAGCTTCCCTGACGGTCTCTGGTGTTCAAACTTCACCTTGCTGTACTCTTTCTACGATCTTCATCAATTGTTGATCTCTGTGCTGGGAAACTCTAACTCTGTCTCTCAAGTCTGGCCTCACCGAAAAATGAGCCAACAATACCCCCTCATCTGAAAGATCTAGGATTAAACCTTGATCCATCAACTCATGTACTTCCTGAATCAACGGTCTCTTTTCTACTGAAATGTGCGCTAAACTGCCAGAAGATTTTCTGCTCAAAGCATCTGCTACAACATTGGCCTTCCCAGGCTAGTACTGGATGGTGCAATCATAGTCCTTCAGAAGCTCCATTCATCTCCTCTGTCTCAAGTTTAAATCCCTCTGTTGGAAGATGTACTTCAAACTCTTATGGTCGGTGTATATCTCGCACACTTCACCATACAGGTAGTGTCTCCAGATTTTTAGTGCAAAGACTACAACCGCCATTTCCAAATCATGGGTGGGGTAGTTCTGTTCATGCCTCTTCAATCGTCTTGAAGCATAAGCCACTACATTTCCATTCTGCATCAAAACACACCCTAAGCCAACTCTGGAGGCGTCACAATACACGGTGTATCCTTCACCACTCATAGGTAGTGTCAACACAGGGGCAGTGGTTAGACACTCCTTAAGCTTCTGGAAACTCTCCTCACAATCATCTGTCCAAATGAATGGAACATTCTTCCGAGTTAACTTAGTTAGGGGAGCCGCTATCCTGGAAAAATCCTGCACAAAATGCCTATAGTAGCTAGCTAGACCCAGAAACTTCGCACCTCGGTGGATCTTGTAGGCCTAAGCCAATCGATTCTGACTTCAATTTTCTTGGGATCCACTTGAATACCTTCACTAGAAACCACGTGTCCCAAGAATGAGATGCTTTCTAGCCAAAATTCACATTTTGAAAATTTGGCATATAGCTGGTGCTCCCTCAAAGTCTGCAACACCATCCTCAAGTGCCACACGTGCTCTTCCTCAGTCCGAGAGTATACCAAAATGTCATCTATGAATACGATGACAAAACGGTCCAACAATGGCTTGAACACCCTGTTCATCAAGTCCATGAAGGCTGCTGGTGCATTAGTGAGTCCAAAAGACATCACTAAGAACTCATAATGACCATATCTTGTCCTGAATGCCGTTTTGGACACGTCCTCATTCCTGATTCTCAACTGATGGTAGCCTGATCGCAAGTCTATCTTGGAAAAGAATCTAGCCCCTTGGAGCTGATCAAACAGATCATCGATCCGAGGAAGTGGATACTTATTCTTCATACGATCACCTTGTTCACCGTATGCATAGTCAATACACAACCTCAATGACCCATCCTTCTTTCTCACAAATAGAACAGGAGCACCCCAGGGTGAAGTGCTCAGACGTATAAAACCCTTGTCCAAAAGCTCTTATAGTTGCTCCTTTAGCTCTTTCAATTCTGCTGGTGCCATCCTATAAGGTGGCATTGATATGGGGTTTGTACCCGGAACAACATCAATGCAGAACTCTATTCCCTTTTCTGGTGGCAACCCTGGAAGCTCTTCAGGGAAGACATTCATGAATTCTCTGACAACAGGAACATTTTCCATGTTGGCACCTTCTACAGATGTATCTCTCACCAATGCCAAATACCCTTGGCATCCACGCCTCAACATTTTTCCAGCACTAATTGCTGACACCAAATTATATGGAGCCACGCTCCTGTCACCATCAAAGCTAAACTCTTCCACACCAGGTATGTGGAAATACACCTTTTTGCTCCTGCAGTCTAAAGTGGCATAGTGAGTTGACAACCAATCCATCCCCAGGATTACATCGAAATCCATTACTGGTAGAGGAACCAAGTCTGCTGGGAGGATCTTTCCATCCACTACTACTGGGCTACCCAGAAAAATCATATCTACATCTATGTTGTCACTAAGTGGGGTAGCTACCGACAAAGGGCACTCTAAAGTTGTAGGGTTTCTACCCAACCTCATAGAAAACACAGGGGAGACAAATGAGTGAGTAGCACCCGGATCTATTAAAACACGAGCCTCATAGGAACAGACCAGAAGAATACCTGCCACAATTGCATTCGAAGCCTGAGCATCCTGGTGGGTCAGGGTGAAAACCCGAGCTTGACCCCTACCTTGAGTGGCGTAACCACGACATCGACTTCTACCTCTGATCGCCTCCAAATCCACGCCCCTTGTCCTCGGCCTGTTGGCCATCGAATCGACACTGCCATCTTTGGAAGCACCGGATACAATCGACGAGGAACATTTGCAATGTAACCACTGTGACCCCATCTGTGGCTCATCAACACGGCATTCCCTAGCAAAGTGACCTGGTTGGCCACACCTGAAGCATACTCCTGAACCCATCATACAAGGTCCTGAATGTCCTCTTCCACACTGTGCACAAGGTGCCAAGGAGGATCTGAACTGCATCGAATCGCTATACCGATCGTGACTACCGCTTTGGACCCATACCTCGGTGCGAACCCTCGGGATTTATGTCAAACCACTTCTCTTATTCTGCTTCTTCCTCTATAATTAGTTTGGCCACCACCATGCCTTAGTAGCCATGTGGGGAACACCTGAAGAACCCTCTGCTCTGTTTTTCTTTGCCCTTTCGCTGTCATCCACAGCATAGCTAATCTCTATCTGTCTGGCTCGATCAACTACCACATCAAAAGACTGATCAGACATCATGGCCAGGTTTGCATACCTCCTGTCAAGCCCCTTTAGGAACCTCTTTACCTTCATAGTTTCTGTAGCTACCGCTGTAGGGGCATATCTGCTCAATTCGAATTGCAGAGCATATTCATCTGCACTGCCATTCTGTCTTAAGGCCTCAAAGGCCCACTGCTTTTGATCTCTGAAGCTTTCTGGCACAAACCGATTGATGAAAAGTTCCACAAACTGAGTCCACGACAAACCCTCCATCCGAGGTAACACGTAGTCATTCATCCATTGTCTAGGCATAGGCCCCATGACATGCTGTATACACTCTATTAGTCTTCTATCGTCAATCGCACTCGCTGCCATCTCTGCAGGAATCCAAAAACCGATATGCATCGTCTGACACATCATAAGTACCTGGCACCAATTTCTTAAAATTGATTATCTGTTTGTAAGGTTCCCCTCTTGGTGCAGTGGACTGCTGCTGCTGTGGAGGGTGGACCATACACTGAGCCATCATATCGATGGTTCTCTGCAACCCAGCTAGAGTAGCTACCATGGGGTCCATGGGACCCTGTGCCATAAAAGACTGATCCTGTACTGGTGGCAGCTGCTCTTCTACTTGAGCAGCTCTAGGCCTCCTACCCCGCCTCCTGGCAGCGCCTCATCTGTCTTTGAAACCTCGTCGAGCACATCTGTTACAGTGCGATGGCGGCTCTCACCTTCTACGCATTTTCCGAAATTCAAGAGATTAGCCCACAAAATTCAAAACTGCACATTACACAGCTCTATAGACTCATATTTATACACAATATATGGAGCAGAAACTAGAAGCAAAGATGACAATGCAAGACGAATGTGGACCCTATTTTTCCGCATGTGACTCCTATTAGACTCTTCTCAACATTTTAGATAAACATTCCCTAAGAATCTGGAGCCTAAGCTCTGATACCACATTTGTCACGATCCAACCTATGGGCCGGATAGGCACTAGGACCTGGGCCAGCCTAAAGCCCCCGAGGCCCGTAGTAAGCCTAACTATTTATTAACCCAACTCTAAGGCCCATTTGGGCCCAATTTCAAGAAACCAACCGAACAGAGTCCGGCCATAAAGTGGACCTTTCAACGGGGAGTTTTTGACTCACCCGACCTGTAAACAAAATATATCATCAATTGGGGAGCTCAGCTCACCCTCCACATACTCATATCAGCATCAAAAATAAATGGGAGCTCAGCTCCCTCATCCACTCCATCAAACATGCAAATAATAACTTTACAGGTCCACATGACAATTTATATTACAGACCCGAATCATTTAAATATCTCTAACACATGCGGAAATTCTAGGAGTAAATAAAATTACACAAATATTGATAAAACAACCTACGAAGGAGAAAAGCAGGTTAACCACAATAAAATCCTCCTGTAGCCTGAAAAAATGTTGAACAGGAGTGAGCGTTCGACTCAGAGAGTAAAATATCAATTTTAACTATAATCTCTATAACTATCTAGAACTAATGCAACCTGTGGAGTGAAATGTAACATCAATAACATTTTCACATCCTAACATCAAAAAGGTAATTTGGAGCACTCACGCACCCTGTAACATCAATCATAATATAAGGGAGCTGATCCCCTATACAGCTCTCTTAAATCCAACCTGGTGCCAGCGAAGAACTCAGCTCGGACTTCCACTTAATAACCAAATCGGGGTCCCAGCGAAGAACTCAAGCCGTGTCTACCCGAAGGACCGGTCCCAGCGAAGATCTCAAGCGTGTCTACCCGTCCTATCCATAGTCCACACCACATCACACGCACGCCAACGCTGCACCGCTCCAAATTACCACAACAACATCCATGGCACGCTAACAGTTATGAATGCAACATAAATCGTGCCTAGAGTTTAACTACATAAATATATGCATATAAGTGATGCATGGGCATGCTTGAACATATAATAATATCGAAATTACAATTAAAATTAATATTTTACTCACAGACTTGACAACGGTCACTGTGGCGGCTGGGCGGAGGAAGAAGGTCATCGCTCACTGACAATTACATTACATTTATTTAATACAAATGACTCAATACAAATCAAGAAAAGACCAAATACGTCCTAAGTCGTGCGAAAATCCGTGAGTCTCCCTATACCTAGGACCTACCCAACCTGCAAAAGGGCTCAAAACACACTTCTATATCCACAATCCATATATCCACAACTCAATCACATCACACAGCCCCTCCTGGGCCCATCAAATCAGTCATCCATCGCAATATGTAAAATTTCAATTTAGTCCTTATAATTGATCATTTTTGCAAAAACTATCCAAATAAGCTCTAAAAATTCTAAAATTTTGCCCCGCTGTCCTTAGCGATATTACTAGGCTATTGCAAAAAGAATCATAATTTTCTGAGCTACCAAGAATATTTTATAGATTTTTAATCCTATTTAAGCACTAGAAAATTACGAAAAAGCAAGGTTCGGGTTTACCTTTGCCAATTCCGACTTCGGGAACGCACTCGGGACGTCTGACAATCGGAGACTTTTCGATGCAGTGCATGCGGCGAATTTCACGCACCGGCCAATCGCGAATTTTCGCGAATTGAGGATACCTACACGAAGCCCACAACACGGGGGTTAGTACATAAATTTTTTAAAATTTTCTAAGCTCATTTAATGCTTGGAAAAACACTGCGAAGTTCCGTGGGACCCACCGAAAAACGGTGTCGGAAAAATTTGAAATTTATGTCGCCGCGAAGCTCTCGACGAGTGGAGCGCTCTGGTACTCTCGGTTTTCTCGTGGGGTTCACGGTTTGTGAGAAATCTAGCCCGAAAGTCAAAATGGGCTAAAACTTCCCGGGCAAAAATTGGACAAACCGCTCTATGGATTTCGGTGTTCTTGGTGTCTATGGAAAGCTCTCGACGAGTAGATGAGTTTAGACACAAGACCCGGTCCGATTGGTGGCGGATCCGCTGGATTTTTGGCCGGGAAGGTGAACGGTCGAGCGCGTCTTTGCGCGTTATACAGAGCCGTTTTCCGGCGTTCTGCGCGGCCGGCCGTGGGAGAGGAGGCGGCGAGTGAGGTGGCGAGGAGGTGGCGCGGGAGGAGGAGGGAGGAGAGAGAAAAAGAGAGAAGAAGGGAGAGGGGTCAGACGCGCGCGGGGAGGAGGAAGAAAAAGAAGAAGACCGGTCCGATTCGACCGGTCCGATCCGGTCCGGTTCGATTCGGCCGGTTCGATTCGGAATACAAAATTTTAAATTTTTTACTCTGCCTCGGGACCGAAAACGAGGTCCAAAAATTCCGAAAAAATTTCAGAAAACTCAGAAAAATTCGTAGACTCCAAATATATTTTTAGTTTTGCCACGTGGTCTTTAAATTAATTTTTAAAAATCATCAAAATTTATATTTTCGAAAAATCGAACCCGATTTTTAAAATCCGAAAAAATCTCAAAAAAATTCCTAAAATTTAAATAAATTTAAAATACCAAAAATGCTCATAAAATAATAAAATTTAAAATTTTGAGATGTTACAGTGACCTACGCAACTGCACAAAACTCTGTCAAGACTGAAAATTTTGTAAAATTTGATAAATTTTATGGTTTTTTTTTGCAATTAATCCTAATTTAGGATTTCTGATGTGGCTTCTATATTGATGATATGATAGCTAACATAAAACTATCATTAAGTATACTAACGATTTTTTGATGGTCGAATCAATTTAAAACATCAATCAAACATGAAGAGATAATTGATAATTATGTAAATTTTAAATTTTAATTATAAAAATTACCAAATTTCAGAGTTTTTATTTTAGCAATTAACCCAATTTTATATTCTTAACAAAGGATAATGAAATTCAAATATTTAATGAAGAGAAATTAATGTAATTTTATTTTTTCATATGCAATGAACAGAAAGAACATTTTTTTAATAAAATAATACATATTATAAGGAGAAATTGATGGATTCAAAATACTTCAAAACTAGTCGTTTTGCTCTTGCATGAAATATTTATTTTATTTTAATTTAATAATATAATTTAATATTTATTTTTATGTTTTATATTTTAAAATATATTAAAATTTTTAATTGTTAAAATTTTTAATTAATTATGTTAAATGCAATTTAAATTTATATTAATATTTTAAATAATTATGTGACTATCAAAATTAAATTAAAATTTTATTTCTTAAATAATTTTATTTTTTATTTGATAAAGGCTATAAAAATTTTACCATTTAATTTTGAATTTTAAAATAAACTAATTAGTTGATTAATGATGTAAAGAAAAAAAAAGTGTAATTGAAAAGTAAAACGTGCAAAAGATTACTTTAAAAAAAAAATAACATATGGCTAAAAAAAATTCAATTAATTTACTAATATATTAATATAGGGTTAAAAATTTCAATTAATTTATTAATATAGGGTTAATTTAAGAAGTTTATGGTTAAGGAAAGCATCGTATTTCTAATAATTTCTTAAATGTATTAATTAAAAGAAATTTAAAATTAGATTTTGACAGGGGTAGAACCATATTGGTGTTTGGAGGGGCATCCTTGTATTTTTATAAATTCTGTTAGGAATATACCTTTGCCCCCAATGTGGCAAGACTTTTATTTATATCTTTATATATATATATATATATATATATATATATATATATATATATATATATATATATATATATATATATATATATATATTGTTAGAAATGTATACTTGACTCCTTAAATTTTGGAAATGACAGTGTAACTATTGAAACCTTCTAAATTTTTTTTATCATCATCTTTATTTATAATCATTTTAAATTTGATTTTAATTTATTCTTAAAATTTTAAAATAATAAAATAATCTTTTAAATAAAATTTTTTATTAATATCCAAAATTATATTTTTTTTAATAAACTTTTTTTTTTCTAAACTTCAATACTAAATTGGTACTAACAGAGTGAAGGAGTAAGTGCTTTTTAGGCATTTTATTTCATGTTTTGGTCAAAATTTATTTTGAGGTGATAATAGTCACTCTTTTTATATCCCTTGCCTATAGTATTAAAAATAGATTAGTTGACTGAAAATGAAATTTCAAACTAAGCTAATTTAACAAAACTAATTTCAATTTTAAAATGAGATTTTGAGTTGTTTATACTAATAAATAAAAGAATAAGATAAGTTAAAATGAAATTTTAATTATTAAATATTTTAATTTTTAAATATTTTTTATTATTTAAATAAAATTATTATTTCTTAATTATGTCAAGTGTCAGATAATGATAAATACAAGTGTCACTTTTTAAAAAAAAAATTTGAGTCTAAAACTTTCTCATATATATATATATATATATATATATATATATATATTAATTAAAAAAAATAAAAATCACTATTTTTAATCTAATCGAAAATTTAATTAAAAAATAATTGATTTTTAGTATATATAATATGATAAGCAAAGTTCTTTAATGCTTAAAATTATAGACTTAAAAATTTTAAGATTTTTAAAAGATGTAAGTAAAAAAGAATTTTAGATTAATATTATAACCCAATTTTATATTCCAAACAAAGGATAATGAAATTCAAATATCTAATGGAGAGAGATTAATGTGATTTTTTTTTTCATATGCAACGAACAGGAAGAACATTTTTTTTAAAAAATAAAATAATATAGATTATAAGGAGAGATTGACGGGATTCAGAATACTACAAAATTTTCAGTTTTAAATTCTGTCATCAGAAGGGGAAAAAAAAAAAGAAAGAAAGAAAACCTGATGCTGGTGATATTATTGGAAAAAAAAATCTAAGTAATTAGGGTGAAATTTGGCCCAAGATTCCGCCAGATATTCGAATATATCGGTGGTAAATCTGGCTTCATCATATATTGATTATATCGTCTGCCTAGTTTGTTGCTAAAACAGCGATAAGTTCCAAGTTCTATCCGAACCTTTCAGCAACACAGATTTTGTGTACAAGCTAATTCTTTTCAAAATTTAAAGAACTCATCTCTACAAGAACCAGCCAATCATTTCCGGTATATGTCATACTATAGAGTGAACCTTAGTGCCATCATCTTCTAGTTCTCATCGTGCTAACATGGAGATGGAGAATAAGAGGTGCAATTTATTACTAGAAATGGTGGTCCTATTTCAACTTTGCTTTGCTTTCAGAATTAGTTCCTCCTTGACAACCACGGGGGAGGGAAACTTAGGAACTTACATTGTATTTGTAGAGAAACCAGAAGGTGCAGTATCCATGCAACCTAAATATTTAGACCGATGGTATCAGTCATTTTTGCCAGCTTCCACCTCAAACTCAAACCAATCCCAAATTCTATATTCCTACCGCAATGTGTTTATTGGGTTCGCTGCAAAAATAACAGCACAAGAAGCAAAATCCATGGAAAGGAAAAAAGGATTTGTCTCAGCCCGTCCAGAGAAGGTGTTGTCTCTTCACACAACTCGTACTCCCAGCTTCTTAGGTCTGCAACCGAATGTAGGATTTTGGAACTATTCCAATTATGGGAAGGGATTGATTATTGGAGTTCTGGACACAGGAATAACACCTGATCACCCTTCATTTAGTGACGATGGAATGCCTCCTCCACCAGTAAAATGGAAAGGGAAATGCGAATTCAATGGGACGATATGCAATAAAAAGCTCATTGGTGCAAGAAGTTTCAGTTCTGCTGGTGAGCCTCCATTTGATGTGGTAGGGCATGGGGCTCATACTGCTAGCACAGCAGCGGGAAGTCCTGTGCAAGGGGCCAATTTTTATGGGCAAGCCAATGGCACTGCGAATGGCATTGCACCATTAGCCCACTTGGCAGTGTACAAGGTTTGCGAGAAATCAGGTTGCAGGGAGGCTGACATATTGGCTGCAATGGATTCTGCAGTTGAGGATGGCGTTGATGTGATTTCACTTTCTGTTGGAGGTCCTTCGCTTCCTTTCTACGATGATGGTATTGCAATAGGTGCATTTGGGGCTTTTCGAAAGGGCATTTTTGTGAGTTGCTCAGCTGGGAATTGGGGTCCACAAGAAAGGTCTTTATCAAATGAGGCTCCGTGGATTGCAACAGTAGGAGCAAGCACTGTAGATAGAGAGATAAGAGCAATAGTGTTGCTTGGAAATAACTCAACGTTTAATGGTCAATCCCTTTTCCAGCCCAAAGATTTCCCTTCAAAATTCTTGCCACTTGTTTATGCAGGTGCCAATGGCAATGAATCATCTGCGTTATGTGCACCAGGATCATTGAGCAATGTTGATGTCAAAGGGAAGATAGTATTGTGTGAGATAGGAGGGGGGATAGCTGCAATTGACAAAAGCCAAGAAGTGAAGGATAGCGGTGGTGCTGCCATGATTCTAATGAATGATAAGCGCAATGGCTATGTTACTATAGCCGATGCTCATGTTCTACCTGCATCACATGTGGGTTACGTGGATGGATTAGCTATCAAATCTTATTTAAACTCCACAGCATCACCAGTTGCTACAATCAAGCTTAAAGGAACCGTAACTGGTCTGCCCGATGCTCCTCAGATTGTTTCCTTTTCCTCAAGGGGTCCTAGCAGGGTAAGTCCTGGGATCTTGAAACCAGACGTTATAGGCCCTGGTTTCAGAATTTTAGCTGCTTGGCCAGTTTCAGTCGATGATAGGTCCAAAACAAAATCAACATTCAATATGATCTCAGGCACCTCAATGTCTTGCCCTCATGTTAGTGGTGTTGCTGCTTTGCTCAAAAGTGCCCACCCTGATTGGTCACCTGCTGCCATAAAATCTGCCATCATGACCACTGCTCGTTCATCAAACCTTGGAGGCAAGCCCATTTTCGATCAGCAATTTGTTCCTGCTAATGTATTTGATATTGGTGCAGGTCATGTGAACCCATCGGAAGCAAATAATCCAGGGTTAGTTTATGATATCCAATCTGATGATTACATTCCTTACCTTTGTGGCCTGGGTTATTCAGACAAAGAAATAGGACTTATCGTGCAGCGCACAGTAAAGTGCTCAAATGATTCAAGTATACCTGAAGCTCAGCTGAATTACCCTTCATTTTCTATCAAATTGGGATCTGATCCAAAGAAATACACACGAACAGTAACAAATGTCGGACAGCCAGGCTCATCTTTCATCCATGAGATTACTGCCCCTCAAGGTGTAAATGTTGAAGTAACGCCTAATACACTACATTTCAATGCAGTGAACCAGAAAGCAACATACTCGGTGACATTTAGCAGAAATGGAAATGCCACTGGATCTTTTGCTCAAGGGTATCTTACTTGGAAGACAGACTTACATAGTGTTAAAAGCCCAATTGCTGTCATCTTTGAATGAAGATTAAAGAATTAGCCTATAGTTCTAGAGCTCAATAGTGCCTGCACAACGCTAAGGGTATGTTTGTCAAATGTGAAATGCTTGATTTAATAATTGTATTGAATGCTTGGAAGTAGTGATCAAAGCTAAACTATAACATTAGTTTTTGCAAAAAATAAAATTAATGTCTTGTGTAATTTTCTTTTCTATCATCATCTGCCAAAATGTATACATCTATTAAAATTTTTGAAAGGAATAAAAATTAAAAACTAAAAATTCAACCCACCAGAGCCTAAACTATTTGCTAAGGATGAGAGGCACAGAGGTCAATGATAAAATCTGATGTGCTTCTAGGACTACAACAGAGGAAATAGATCGACAATGGCATTTTGCTGCAGGGAAAAATTTCATTTTGAGCAACAACATCACAGCGTTTCTGAAGTTTTATATTTATACTGACGGCATTACTAAGTACTATTGCAAAATCTTTATGCATAGGCCTGGCCCCGGGGAGCTTGTCAATTAAACAGGGCACATTAGCAAGGCATTGCAATTCCTTAGTAGCAACTAGTAAATGTCCTCCGAAAAGAAACACTGATATGTTAATTAGCCCTTTATTTTCTTTTTTACCCCCTGATAAGATAATATTTGGAGGAAAAACCATGGAGCGACCTTCCTCAGAATTGCACAATCAAAGTAAAAAACACTGGTAATTTTTTTGCTAACCTGATTTTAATCAAAATGGGAATTAATAATTGGCTAGGTATTCTTCCGGTTGTAGATAAAAATTATTCTTAGCCAAGGACAGAGCCACATTTATATGAGTGGACATTTAAAAAAAAAAATTATATATGTATTAAAGAGCCCAAGTTTTACTATTTTGATGATAAAGGGTCGATAATTAACCCCATTCACCAAATTCATCAACATTGATGGAGCTTGCTTCTTTTTTTTTTTTTCTTTTTTTTAATATTGATATATACAACATACAATATCTTTATTAATATGCACATCCTTTTAGTTTATAAATTTGCCCTATAAAAGAACTCCTCAACAATTAAAGTGTTCGAAAGAAAATTTATTGTATGATTCTTTAATTACATATATTAAAAAAGATTTATTTAATAAAATTAATAATGAAATGATCATGCAAATTTAATGTCATAATAAAAATTTATTATTTTATAATATTTTTTTTTTATAACTAATACTAAATATTAAAAATTTACATGTATTAATTAAATCAAGTAAAATAATTTTTTTTTACCACTAAATTAATTTTCTGTCTCCGCTCATGCTTGCAGCAAATTTCACTCACCAAGAATTTTCTAAGAATCACACAATCCAATCGAAGTCAATAAAAGAGACCCACTAAATAAAAAAGAATTCAAAGGATAAATCATTTGGCATTATGGATATGGAGACTACTTTCAAGTAAATTTTGATCGCTGCTTTGTCTGGACATGGACTAGCAGCATTACCCAAGTCCCAATCACGATCGAAAGATGAATGAGAAATCTAATCAACTCATTCCAACTTCTGTAGAACTATAAGTGCTTTCCTCGATGTCCAACTCATTTTCCACTTCTTCCAACAATATGGAAAACAGAAGATGCAAAATATTGCCAATGCCAAGCATGTTGTTTATGTCCTTATTCTTTCTTCCATGTCTCCTTTCAAGCCATCGCTGAGACACCCTTCAACTCTTCTACCAGTGATGTATATGTGTACGAGGAAAGTGACTTGGAGTCTTATATTGTCCTCTTACAGAAACCAGAAGGATTATTATTCACAGATTCGAAAGATTCAGAAATCTGCTGTCAATCATTTTTTCCAGAAGACGCCTTCAACTCAGCCCAACCACACGTTTGCTTCACTACTACCGCCACGTGGTTACTGGGATTGCTGCAAAACTTACAGCAGATGAAGTATGGGCAATGAAAATGAGGGAAGAGTTGCTGTTAGCCCGGCCTCAAAGGATGGTGCCCCTGCACGCTAACCATACACCTAGAATTTTGGGTCTCCAGCAAAATTTAGGATTTTGTAAATGTTGGAATTATGGCAAGGGAGTGATTATTGGAGTTGTAGACAGTGGAATAACGCCTGGTCAACCTTCGTTTAGCGGTGAAGGAATGCCGCCTCGACCATCAAAATGACAAGGGAAATGCGAGTTCAATGCAACACTGTGCAACAAGCTTATTGGTTTGAAAATTTTCGATACTATCAGTAATGACAAGTTGGACAAGTTAAAGGCACGGGACACCAGGATTGACATTACTTATAGTTGGACAATCAAATAATGGTAATTTTGCTCACCTGATAATTACAAGGTATTTGATTCAACAGGTAACTTTACTGTACATCTTGCAGGAAATAAGAACAAAACCAAAAAAAAAAAAAAATTGATGTGTTGAAAGAAACTGCAATATTTTTTTGTTCGACATTATTGGAAACCAAAAAGAACTAACACAGAGAAGAAAATTCCAAATCCTGGAACCTGGAAGAGAGAGAAAATGAAAAAGATATTAGTAATGCACTATGCACAAAGGGAAAATTGTAAATTGCTTGGAATAATATCCGCGTCAACTATAGTTCTTGTGGAGCAAAGTTCAAAGAATATGCAATTAAAAATAACGATAAACCACTTGGCATTGGACAAATGTCCAACCTTAACATTCAAAGAAACCATGACCTTCATATGGATTATCACAGCTTTGTTCTGACACGGACTGGCGGCATTACCAAGTCCTAAAGAAGAACTTCTATACATGAACAATTTGCGATCTTTCTAATTAGCCAATTCCCAAGAGCTTAAATGGGTAAGACAAATAAAAAAATTCAAACACAATCTTCAACTTCTGTAATGCCAGCCATCGTTATATTTTCTTATTTCTTTGTCTCTTTGTATGGTAGGATGCTATATATACATACATAATTAAGGTTTAAGTAACTCAATATCACAAGAACTTTCCAGTTCTCCTGTTAACATGGAAAACAAAAGGTGCAAAATGTTGCCAACCATTTTGCTTGTGATCCTCCATATTCTCCCTTCAATGTTTAGCTCTTCCCAAGCAACCACCAAGTCAGCAATCCATTCATCAAATAGTGATGCAATTGAGAAAGAGGAAAGCAACTTAGAGACTTATATTGTCCTCTTACAGAAACCTGAGGGCAATGATTTCTCAAAGTCCAAAGATTTATATAGCTGGTATCAATCATTTTTACCAGAGAATGCATTTAGCTCAAACCAGCCGCGTTTGATACATTCCTACCGCCATGTCGCCACAGGATTTGCTGCAAAACTTACGGCAGGTGAAGTAAAGGCAATGGCAGCTAAGAAAGGGTTCGTGTCAGCCCGTCCTCGAAGGTTGGTGCCTCTGCACACAACCCATTCTCCTAGCTTCTTAGGACTGCAACAAAACATAGGGCTTTGGAATTCTTCAAATTATGGCAAGGGAGTGATTGTTGGACTCATCGATAGTGGAATAACGCCTGATCACCCTTCATTTAGTGGTAAAGGAATGCCTCCTCCACCAGCAAAATGGAAAGGGAAATGCGAGCTGAATGGAACATCATGCAATAATAAGCTCATTGGTGCAAGAAATTTTGCCACTGACAGTAATAACACATTGGATGAATACCAGCACGGGACTCACACAGCTGGCACAGCAGCTGGAAGCCCTGTGCAAGGTGCCAATTACTTTGGGCAGGCCAATGGCACTGCAATTGGTATGGCCCCACTAGCCCACTTGGCAATGTATAAAGTTTCCGGCAGAGCTGGTAACGCCGGTGACAGTGAGATATTGGCTGCAATGGATGCTGCAGTTGAGGATGGTGTTGATGTACTTTCTCTTTCTCTTGGAATTGGTTCTCATCCTTTTTATGATGATGTGATTGCACTAGGTGCATATGCAGCTATTCAAAAGGGGATCTTTGTGAGTTGCTCAGCAGGAAATTCTGGACCAGATAATAGCTCTTTATCAAATGAGGCGCCATGGATTTTAACTGTAGGGGCAAGCACTATAGACAGAGCAATAAGAGCAACAGTATTACTTGGAAATAACACAGAGCTGAACGGCGAATCCCTTTACCAACCTGAAGATTTCCCTTCAACGCTGCTGCCACTTGTTTATGCAGGTGCAAATGGTAATCCGTCATCTGCTTACTGCGGTACAGGATCATTGGCAAATGTTGATGTCAAAGGCAGGATAGTGCTGTGTGAGGGAGGGTATGGAGCATTGGAGAAAGGCCAAGAAGTGAAAAGAAACGGAGGCATTGCCATGATTTTAATGAATGAAGAGTCTGATGGCTTTGTGACCACCGCGGATCTTCAAGTGCTCCCTGCATCACATGTAAGTTACATGGCAGGATTAGCAATCAAAGCCTACATAGAGTCCACATCATCGCCAATGGCTACAATCTTGTTCAAAGGAACTGTAACCGGCTTGCCAGAAGCTCCTCAAGTTGCTGAATTTTCCTCAAGAGGTCCTAGCTTTGCAAGTCCTGGAATCTTGAAACCAGACATTATAGGCCCTGGAGTAAGAATTTTAGCTGCCTGGCCAGTTTCAGAAGACAATACTACCAACAAGTTTGCTATGATCTCCGGCACTTCAATGTCCTGTCCTCATCTTAGTGGTATTGCTGCTCTGCTAAAAAATGCCCACCCTGACTGGTCACCTGCTGCCATAAAATCTGCAATTATGACCACTGCTAATTTAGTTGATCATGGGGGCAATCCCATATCTGATGAACAGTTTGTTACCGCCACTATCTTTGACATTGGTGCAGGCCATGTAAACCCATCACGAGCAAATGATCCAGGGCTCATTTACGATATTCAACCTGATGATTACATTCCTTACTTATGTGGATTAGGTTATTCTGACAAACAGGTAGGACTCATCGTGCAGCACGGGGTGAACTGTTCAAATGATTCAAGCATACCTGAAGCTCAGTTGAATTATCCGTCATTTTCCATCAGACTGGGGTCTACTCCACAGACATACACAAGAACAGTAACAAATGTTGGCCAACCTAACTCAGCGTACACTCCTCAAGTCTTTGCACCAGAAGGTGTAAATGTTAAGGTAACCCCTGACAAGATCAATTTCAGTGGGATGAACCAGAAAGCAACATACTCGGTGACATTTAGCAAAAATGGATACAACTATGGTGCACCATTTGCTCAGGGATACTTGAATTGGGTAGCTGACGGATACATTGTTAGAATCCCAATTGCTGTCATATTTGAGTAAGGAACGCGCCAAGATGTTTTGTGGCAAGATTTACTCTTGATATTGAATAAAATCAGACGCTGAAATTTCTGTTTTTATGGTGTGACCTAATTGATTCTATGCATTGTATAACTAAACATAATTTTCAGTAATTTCTTGTTCAATAACCAAATATGTTCTATATGTTTTTTTCTCTTAAAGATCGAGTATTTCCAATATAGTTATTTGAACTTGAGCAATATAATTGAGACATTTAGCTACTGGGGATATATATATATATATATATATATATATATATATATATATATATATATATATATATATATAGGTGCTCAGCTATATATTACTTGAATTTCTGTTGCTATATGAATAAAAAATATGACAGGGTCACACAGCTCAGAGCAAGAGGATACATGTATAATTGGAAATGGTAATTACAAAATTAATCGCAACCTATATACCCCAACTTTCAAAATTAACCTTGCGCCAGAAATTGTTAATATCTTACGAACGCTTTCAATTCAATAATTCTCTCGATTATACAAGCCTTAATTATCCATAAAACTGGGGTCTTGTTCACAGGCTTATGAAAGGACAATAACCGATGTGGGTAGGAATTCACAATGATTTTTTATATTTGAAAAAGGATACACACACAACCCTGAAACTCATTGTTTTACGATGTTAACTATCTAGACTGTTGTACCTCTCCTCCACAAGTTCTAATTCAGATATTTTTTTTCTAGTGGAGTATAAGAAATATAAAATCTGGATTTGGACTTTAATTTTCTAAGAAACCTTTGATATTATATCAAAGTCCATTGATTAAACATTATATTTAAAAATAAGTTTTGTTTTTTTATTTATTTTTAATTGAAACTTTATGTTAGAAAGTATTTTTATTAATTTCAATTAACGTAATTATCTTTTAAATAAATCAAATAAGTTTATGTATCCGAATAGAAAATGTAAAAATAAATTTATATATTTTTATAAAGTAATTTTGAAAAGAATATATAATTGAAAAGAATATATATTCCACATGCATTTTAGTATTCATTAAATAAAATATATATTTTATATATGATTTACTTTAGTTAACATGTATACTTTATATGGTGGATGCTACAATTTATAATAAATGTCACGACCCAACCTATGGGCAGGACCGGCACTAGGACCTGGGCCAGCCTAAAGCCCCCGAGGCCCGTAGTAAGCCTAACTGTTCATTAACCCAACTCTAAGGCCCATTTGAGCCCAATATCAAGAAAACAAACGGACAGAGTCCGGCCATAAAATGGACTTTCCAACGGGGAGTTTTCGACTCACCTGACCTGTAAACATAATAAATACTCAATTGGGGAGCTCAGCTCACCCTCCACATACTCATATCCTCATAAAAATAAATGGGAGCTCAGCTCCCTCATCCAATCCATCAAACATGCATATCATTATACGTTTACAGGTCCAACATGATAATAATATTACAGACCATAATCAAATAAATACTTCTAACACATGCGGAAATTCTAGGAGTAAATAAAATTACACAAATATTGATAAACAACCTGCGAAGGAGAAAAGCAGGTTAACCAAAATAAAATCCTCCTGTGCTTTGAAAAAATATTGAGCAGGAGTGGCGTTAGACTCAGAGAGTAAAATATCAATTTTAACCATAATCTCTATAACTATCTAAAACTAATGCACCCTGTAAAGTGAAATGCAACATCAACATCATTTTCACATCATAACATCAAAAAGGTAATTTGGAGCACTCACGCACCCTGTAGCATCAATCATAACATATGGGAGCTGATCCCCTATACAGCTCTCTTAAATCCAACCTGGTGCCAGCGAAGAACTCAAGCCGGACTTTCGCTTAATAAACCAAATCGAGGGTCCCAGCGAAGAACTCAAGCCGTGACTACCCCTCGAAGGATCGGGTCCCAGCGAAGAACTCAAGCCGTGACTACCCGTCCTATCCATAGTCCACACCACATCACACGCACGCCAACGCACGCACACTGCTCCAAATTACCACAACAACATCCATGGCACTTTAACAGTTATCAATGCAACATAAATCGTGCCTAGAGTTTAACTACATAAATATATGTATATAAGTGATGCATGGGCATACTTGAACATATAATAATAGTGAAATTACAATTAAAATTAATATTTTAGTCACAGACTTGACGATGGTCACTGAGGCGGCTGGGCGGAGGAAGAAGGGCATCGGCTCACCTGACAATTTTATTACAATCATTTAATAAATTTGACTCAATACAAATAAAGAAAAAGACCAATACGTCCTAAGTCGTGCCGAAAATCCGGTAGAGTCTCCCATATACCTAGGACCTACCCAACCTGCAAAAGGGCTCAAAACACACTTCTATATTCACAATCCATATGTCCAAAACTCAATCATCCATCACAACATGTAAAATTTCAATTTAGTCCTTATAATTGATCATTTTTGCAAAAACTGCTCAAATAAGCTCTAAAAATTATAAAACTACGCTTGCGGTCCTTAGAAATATTACTAAGCTATTGCAAAAAGAATCGTAATTTTCTAAGCTACCACGAATATTTTATGGATTTTTAATCCTATTTAAGCACTAGAAAATTACGAAAAAGCAAGGTTCGGGTTTACCTTTGCCGATTCGACTTGAGAACGCTCGGGATGCCTGACAATGGTGGGGTAGCCAAAACCTCGATCCAATTCGGAGACATTTCCGGTAGCTGGTCTGTCTGGCCGGAAATTCACAGATCCGGACAACTGTTGAATTTCCGCGAATTGAGGATACCTACACAAAGCCCAATAATAATATATAAAAAATCAGGGGTGTTACATTCTTCCCCCCTTACAGAAAATTCGTCCTCGAATTTTACACAAGGCAGAATAAAGTACATGATTACACATTGAACAGATAAAGGTACTTGCTACACATGTCCCGTTCTGACTCCCAGGTGCACTCTTCCACTGACTGACTCCTCCACAAAACCTTAACCATAGGAATCTGTTTGGATCTCAGCTGTCTCACTTGGTAGTCCACTATGGCTCTGTTTGCTCCTCAAATGTCAAGTTCTCTTTTAGCTCTATCACATCATTTGCGATTACATGAGAAGGATCGGGAATGTATTTCTGAGCATGGAGATGTGAAACACGGGATGAGCGTGAGAGAGGTTGGGTGGTAGCTCAACCGGTGAGCAATTGCTCCAACTCTATCGGTAACCTCAAAGGTCCAATATACCGAGGTGCCAACTTGCCATTCTTTCCAAATCTCATGACTCCCTTCATTGGAGAAACCTTCAGTAATACATAGTCGCCCACTGCAAACTCCACATCCCTCCGTCTGGGGTTTGCATAACTCTTCTGTCTACTGAAAGCTGTCCTCAGTCGTTCCATGACTAAAGGAACTACCTCTGAAGTGTACTGCACTAGGTCTACATCATGCACCTTCGCTTCCCCATTTACATCCAACACAGAGAGACCTACACTTTCTTCCATATAATGCCTCATAGGGTGCCATCCCTATCTTTGGAGTAATAGCTTGTTGTTGTAGGCAAACTCCACCAAAGCTAGTTGCTCATCCCATTGACCTCCAAAATCCAAGACACTCATGCGAAGCATGTCTTTGATGTTTGGATTGTCCTTTCAATTTGTCCGTGCATGCGAGGGTGGAAAGCCGTACTAAAGTTCAAGCGTGTGCCAAGTGCCTCCTGTAACTTTCTCCAAAAGCAGAAGTGAGCTGGGGCCCTCTGTCGAATATTATGGGCGGAACTCCATGCAATCGACTATATCTCGAATGTAGAGGCGTCTTGTGCCACAGAATATGTAGTCTTCACGGGCAAGAAGTGAGCTGATTTGGTTAGGCGGTCTACAATTACCCATATCGAATCATATCCTCGCGTGATGAGGCAACCTTGATCCACAAAATCCATAGAAATCATTTCCCACTTCCATTGCAGGATAGGAGCTCTTGCAACTTTCTGATGGTCTCTAGTGTTCAAACTTCACCTTCGACAAGTCAAGCACTTGGACACAAAGTCTGCTATGCCTCTCTTCATGCCATTCCACCAATAGCTATCTCTCACATCATGGTACATCTTGGTGGAACACAGGTGGACATTATGCAGATGTATAGTGTGCCTCTCGCATGATTTTATTACTGAGATTGTCCACATTGGGCACACATATCCTAGAACCTTGCACTAGGGTGCCATCATTGGCAAATCCAAACTCACCACCTTCACCCTGTTGTACTCTTTCTATGATCTTCATTAATTATTGGTCTCGGTGCTGGGAAACTCTAACTCTGTCTCGCAAGTCTGGCCTCACTGAAAAATGAGGCAATAATACCCCCTCCTCTGAAAGATCTAGGATTAAACCTTGATCCATCAACTCATGTACTTCCTGAATCAACGGTCTTTTCTCTGTTGAAATGTGCCAAAGCGCGGAAGATTTTACGCTTAAAGCATCTGCTACTACATTGGCCTTCCCAGGTGAGTGCTGGATGGTGCAATCATAGTCTTCGAGCTCCATCCATCTCCTCTGTCTCAAGTTTAAATCCCTCTGTTGGAAGATGTACTTCAACCTCTTATAGTCGGTGTATATCTCGCACACTTCACCATACAGGTAGTGTCTCCAGATTTTTAGTGCAAAGACTACAGCCGCCATTTTCAAATCATGGGTGGGATAGTTCTGCTCATGCCTCTTGGTGCCTTGAAGCATAAGCCACTACTTTTCCATTCCGCATCAAAACACACCTAGGCCAACTCTGGCGTCACGATTGCACGGTGTATCCTTCACCGCTCATAGGTAGTGTTAACACGAGGCGATGGTTAGACACTCCTTATCCTCATCATTATAACTGACTCTATCGAGCTCTCTTCCTGTCCTTTGGATCTTATCCACTTCCCTTTTCCTATTTTTGGTATTGTTGGTATCTTTTCAACCTGCTGTACTTATTCCTTAATTTTAGTCCTATCTCATCCTTACACCTTTTCCTTCAAAGATGTCTATCCCATCATCAACTTTAACTTTCTTTTTATTTCTTAGTCTTATCTTGATTACTAGTTTCATTACTTCGAGAATTCTAACCCTATGATTTACTCCTACCAGCACATTCTTCACCTTATGTAACACTTGTAATTACCCATAGAGAATTTTTTTTTGTACCCCCTTTTTTCCAACTTAACTATCAGAACATTATCATTCCCTACCAGCCTTAGTAGGAAATTGCTTATCCTGGATGAATATGAGCCCCATAAACTATAAGTTCCATCTGAACTAACACGGCTGTAGGAAATATGTGTCATGCCTTAATTCCAAACAAGATACTTCATGTGTTCATTCTCCTTAATATAATCATATATACTGCCCATAGCTTTCTAAACTTCAACCTCAAATTACCCATCAGCAACAATTTCATCTATTGAAACTCATCCATAAATAGTACTTCATCTAGCTCATAGTTTAAAACAGTCGCAAGCCTTAGTAGCTAACTCAATTTAACTCCTATCATTACTCTGATCGTCCTTTCATACTTAACGCTAGGTATGCACTTACTGTCATTCTCATATCAGGAAATTGTATATGAATTGGTGCCTATCAAAATCTCAAATAACTAGGTCTCCTTGGCTCAGTCTCTGCTCCTTATATAACGCTCTGGAATCAAAAACACGAGCTAAACTTGAAAAGAAAGAAAAATATCCTCTATATTCAACTACGCCCGATTGTCCATATAATAATGTTTAACCTATGTTTCTTAGTTTTTCGCTTCAAATTTCATCATCTCCTAGCACAATTGTGCTCTACCTATAAGGTATCATCTGCATGAACCCTTTACTATACCATCGTCCTTCCTGACATAATATTTTATAATTTATTAACTTTACTTATACTCGACCTATGATTCATATCTATCATCGTTTATATTGTGCCCTTAACCCTTGTTGATTCCTGAAAGATTTCTCTCACTAATAAATTCTTCCAACACTAATTCCACCCTTATCTAGGGTCATTAATTTGATCCTTGAACTTTCTAGTGATTTATAACCATCCAGACTTGTCACTTTTCATTCTACCCTACTATTGTCACATGTCGTTATTGCGTCCTTTGCAAAGTGATTCTATTGATCACACTAAAAATGTTTGCTGACATTCATACGAACCTCTAACTACCTTCTCACTATCTCAAAAGTCTAACCTAAAACCTATGTGTCATTATCTATCATTCTTTTCCTCTCATCATACCTATTTGATCCCTTAGTGACTTTTATTCAACTTCTGCTTACTAACTTCTCTTTCTCTACCTATTTAGGTAGTCATAATACCATAGCACACCTTCTAGCATTTACTTATTATTATGTTATTCAATAACTCCATCACTTTTCTCACTAATGTGGTCCCATTTTGGGTTTTCCATCCTTGTCATTCTCCTTGCCAAGAATAACACTTAGCCTATCCTATATCTTAACTTTGTTCCTTTTATTATGCGCTCTTTAGGTTGTCCTTTCATTTATTTCCTTTGTCTTACCCAAAATAGAACATGACTATTCTATACCTGGTTCCATTCTTCTTCCTAACATAATAGCTTTACTATCTAAATATATATTTCAGAGTCTCTATCTCGATATCATATGTACGTGCTACTCAGTTGGTCCTTTGACTACTCTAGCTAGTACTTCCACTAGCATTTAGATTATATTGCATCTGCAATCAATTGTCCAAACTTTCATTACGCACTTTCTTTATCCATTGGCCTTACATGATTTATCTTCGCTAATTTATTACTCTTAACACTATTATAATTAGATTATACTATTGTTTTGAATAATTTTAAATTAGAAAGGAACTCAGCAAATTACATTCATACTTTTATTGTATGATCTCTATTCTTATCCTTTAGCTTACATAATACCCTTACCACCTCGAGAACTGATTCTGTAGTAATTTTATTTATTTATTATTATTATTATCCATGTTTACTCAATTAGCCAAAACTTAAGGTTAGGGCACCCAAACCCGTCATCAATTCAAAGGATTTACATCCATCGTGATCGATTATATATGATTCATATAATAGAACTTGCATCCTCCGCAGATACAGAGCCAACTTCTCTCTACCACACTCTACAGTCCCATCTGGGGCACTATTTTGTTGGTCACCATTATTAGTAATAACTTTCGATCCCTTTTGAAAAGATAGGACTATACCCTAACTTGCTACAACAAAGATACTACATTTACCACCTTGCCCAAAACCATGTCAAATTAATGACTCTCCTATCATATTATAGCTCTGTGAATCATCAATTCATAGTTCCGACTTTCCCTAGGTAGTAGGGTTGTACTTTATTTCATCTTGATACACACAAGGTATACTATTCTCACTAAGTTCGAACCAAATGTTTGTCATACTGCAAAAACCATCCAAAAGTCCATACTGAATACTAGATAATCTCACTCTATAGGTGTTACCTTTACTTTGTAACTACTCCGAAACCTTTGGTCTGATGGCAATTCTTATTGTAACTCTAGCTCATGCTAGAATGGCGAGTCACGACTCTAGTTATCACCCCATTGTGACCTCTCAATATTCTAACTCTAGACCACTAACTAGGAGTTCCCAACTCCTCTGCGGATATAGAACTCTGTTATGGTATTCTTGTACCAAAGCAGTACTACAAACATCCTCATCATAAGCACTACTGGGAAGTCTGCGACTCTACACAATAATCTCATGTCGGTACTATAATCTGCGACTTACGAGGCGGACATCGAGAACATTGTATAGTTACTACGATACGTCTGACGGACTAGGTCTCCTAATTTCTTATCTCTCACGAATCTTCTATTATCACAAACTTATTATGGTGGGTCATCTCGATGTTGCGGTAGTGGTATCCTCATCCTTATCTAGGGCAACTGTACTTTTAAGACTCACTTTTATGTACTCGTGCCTTACGAAATGGGCACACCATTTAAACCCATCTTGACAAAAATATAACATTTCTTGGAGTCGTATCCTCATGATAGACCTCACATGTCTACTAACTCTATTTCACATTTACGTACTCCACGAAAATCAAGACACTAAGCGAGGTAATCTTATATTTCCGAGGTATAACGTAGAATCTAGAAACAAAAATTACAGGAAAAAGGCAGAATCCTATACTCGCATGTGACTCCTAGTAGACTCTTCCCAACACTTAGATAATTTTTCCCTATGAATGCGGAGCCTAAGCTCACGATGCCACATTTTTCACGACCCAACCTATGGTAGGACCAGCACTAGGACACAGGCTAGCCTAAAGCCCCGAGGCCCGTAGTAAGCCTAGCTGTTCATTAACCCAACTCTAAGGCCCATTTGGGCCCAATATCAGAAAACAAAGCGGGACAGTCCGCCATACAATGGACTTTCCAACGGGGAGTTTTCGACTCACCCGACCTGTAAACATAATAAATACTCAATTGGGGAGCTCAGCTCACCCTCCATATACTCATATCCTCATAAAAATAAATGGGAGCTCAGCTCCCTCATCCAATCCATCAAACATGCATATCATTATACGTTTACAAGTCCAACATGATAATAATATTACAGACCATAATCAAATAAATACTTCTAACACATGCGGAAATTCTAGGAGTAAATAAAATTACACAAATATTAATAAACAACCTGCGAAGGAGAAAAGCAGGTTAACCAAAATAAAATCCTCCTGTAGCCTGAAAAAAATATTGAACAGGAGTGAGCGTTCGACTCAGAGAGTAAAATATCAATTTTAACCATAATCTCTATAACTATCTAAAACTAATGCACCCTGTAAAGTGAAATGCAACATCAACATCATTTTCACATCATAACATCAAAAAGGTAATTTGGAGCACTCACGCACCCTGTAGCATCAATCATAACATATGGGAGCTGATCCCTATCTGACTCTCTTAAATCCAACTGGTGCCAGCGAAGAACTCAAGCCGGACTTTCACTTACTAATCCAAATCGAGGGTCACAGCGAAGAACTCAAGCCGTTACTTCCCCTCGAAGGATTGGGTCCCAGCGAAGAACTCAAGCCGTGACTATCCGTCCTGTCCATAGTCCACACCACATCACACGCACGCCAACGCATACGCACTGCTGCTCCAAATTACCACAACAACATCCATGGCACTTTATGATTATCAATGCAACATAAATCGTGCCTAGAGTTTAACTACATAAATATATGCATATAAGTGATGCATGAGCATACTTGAACATATAATAATAGTGAAATTATAATTAAAATTAATATTTTACTCACGGACTTGTGATGGTCAGCGAGGCGGTAATTTGGCGGAGGAGGAAGAAGGCTGTCCCGGCTCACCTGACAATTTTATTACAATCATTTAATAAATTTGACTCAATACAAACAAAGAAAAAGACCAATACGTCCTAAGTCGTGCCGAAAATCCGGTAGAGTCTCCCCTATACCTAGGACCTACCTAACCTGCAAAAGGGCTCAAAACACACTTCTATATTCACAATCCATATGTTCACAACTCAATCATCCATCACAACATGTAAAATTTCAATTTAGTCCTTATAATTGATCATTTTTGCAAAAACTGCTCAAATAAGCTCTAAAAATTATAAAACTCTGCCCCGCGGTCCTTAGAAATATTACTAAGTTATTGCAAAAAGAATCGTAATTTTCTAAGCTACCACGAATATTTTATGGATTTTTAATCCTATTTAACCACTAGAAAATTACGAAAAAGCAAGGTTCGGGTTTACCTTTGCCGATTCCGACTTCGGGAACGCGCTCGGGATGCCTGACAATGGTGGGGTAGCCAAAACCTCGATCCAATTCGGAGACTTTTCCGGTAGCTGGTCTATCTGGCCGGAAATTCATAGATCCGGACAACTGTCGAATTTCCGCAAATTGAGGATACCTACACGAAGCCCAATAATAATATATAAAAAATCAGGGGTGTTACAATAAATAAGCTTTAAGCATAAATTTTTTGCATTGATTTTTTTCTTTATCCTCGTTAAGAGAAGTGTAAAACCATGAAAATTATTGCAATGAGTTTTTTTTTTTCAATTGAATTAAAATTCAAATTCATTTGTACATTTTTCAAAGAATTAATGAATAATAATTGAAAAAAAGTTATATGTAAGCCTGATTTATTATGTGGATCAAAATATATAATATATAATATTAAGACATATAAATCATTTAATTTGTATAAGTTCTTCACATTATAAATTTTGTGAAAATGAAAAAATAAAATGTATGAGTTCTTCACAAATTTTTATAGAATTGTTTTTTTTTATTATTTTTTTCCTTTTTCTTTTTGTTAAGAGAATATTAGAATTATAGAACTATGAATATTTTTACATTGAGTTTTTTTTTTTCAATTAAAATGTGAACTCATTAACAAGTTTTTCACAATTTTTAAATTTAGTAAAAAAGCAACGAAAAAATTTGTGTTTAAATTCATTATAAAATGTAGTATGCATTAAATAAAATATACATATTAATTAGAGTAAACTATATATAAACTATATATTTTATTTAATGGATACTACAATTTATGTAGCATATATTATTTTTACTTATATATATTTTTTTAAATTACTTTGTAAAAATATATAAGTTTATTTTTATTTTTTATATTTGGATATATAAATTTGTCTCTATTCATTCAAAAGATAATGATGTAAATTAAAAATAATTAAAATATTTTTTTTAATATAAAATTTTAATTAAAAATAAATATAGAATAAAATTTATTTTTAAATATAAAATTTAATCAATTGACAAAAATATCAAATGATTATATTAAATCACGATTATATTCAAAATTTATATTTTTTAATCAAATAAAACTTAAAATACTACGTTGTAATGTATCCCTAGTTTTTCAAATTCATCTACACTCCATTATTTGAAATTCATCTACACTCCATTAGATATAAAAATGTGCGTCTATTTCACACACTATGATCTCAAAGCTAAACAGAAAATCAGACGTACATCTGAACTCTGTCAAATTGCAGAAATGCATGGATTGAAAACAAAAATGCTGATGTTAATTGAAGTGAGAATATATTCTGCCACACAGTGGGCTACATGTACCATGCTACACAGAGACCATAGGAGCCATGGAGGCAAAATTGTATTCTTCTGCACCGAAATTTAGGGTACCAGTTGATGAGATTGAGGAAACTAGATAAAATGTAGATTATCACGTCACATCAATGCTGAACTAGAGATGTAATTTTATTGATGTTTTTTTCTACCTGAGATTTTTTGCCAGCTTTGTTAATTTTCCTTCGCTGATATTCTTTGCTGTCTTTGTATCATATGCAATAAAACGAGTATTACTTTACAAGAATGAACAAAGAATTATAATCAACCGCACATTCTAAAAATTTCTGTCAAACATTAGAGCAGCCTCAAAAGTTTCAAAAAAAAGAGGGAAGGGGGGGGGGGGGCGGCGGCGGCGGCGGGGGCATAGCATTAGATTTACGACCACTTTGTTTTTAACTACACAGGGTAGCAAGCTTTGCGAAGTTGAAATGCAAAATTCCATATTTCAAGCTCTTGTATACATCACCAAATAGCACTATCAATTAAGCCGTAACATGGTTCCATTGCCAGCTATTGATACTAGAAACAGCAATTAGCTTTTGTTTTCACACCCACACAATCTCCTCTCTTTCTCCGTCTACATTCTATCATAAATACCTCAATGGCGTTGGTGTGTTGACTCAAGTATTAACATTCTTAAGTTTCTCTATTATCCTGGAGAACAAGAAGCTTACACTGCCGCCAGTTGTTAGTCTCACTTCCTTGTTGAGTTTCTCTCAAGCAATCATTAACAAGGGAGTAGTGAGCAAGAAAATTATCCATGACAATGAGGAAACAACTTAGAAACTTACATTGTATTTGTGACAAAGCCAGAGGATGGAGTTTCAGAAAAATCACACGATTTACATGGCTGGTGCCAGTCATTTTTGCCGGCTAGTATCTCAAACACTAACCAGCAACGACGCATCATATATTCCTATCGGAATGTGGTGAGTGCGTTTGCTGCTAAGCTGACAGCTGACGAAGTCAAAGCCATGGAAGAGAAAGGAGGTATAGTGTCAGCCCGACCCCAAAAAATATTGCCTCTGCATACAACTCATTGTCCCAGCTTCTTGGGGTTGTACCAAAATTTGGGACTATGGAGAAACTCAACTTATGGTAAGGGGTGATAGTTGGATTTTTGGACACGGGAATATCCCCAGATCATCCTTCGTTTAGTGATGAAGGAATGCCTCCCCCACCAGCTAAGTGGAAAGGAAAATGTGAATTCAATGGAACTGCGTGCAACAAGAAGCTCGTTGGTGCAAGAACTTTCCAAAGTTTTGAGCAACACTCAGAATCAGTTGGACCATTTGATGATGTAGGGAATGGCACCCACATAGCCAGCACAGCAGCAGGTAGTTTCATAAGTGACGCCAGCGTGTTTGGCAATGCCAAAGGCACAGCTGTTGGAATGGCACCTTTGGCTCACTTGGCCATTTACAAAGTTTGTTCTGACTTAGGTTGTGCTGAAAGTGACATATTGGCTGCAATGGATACTGCCGTTGAGGAGGGTGTGGATGTGCTTTCTCTTTCTCTAGGTGGCGGTTCAGAACCTTTTGGTGCAGATGGCATTGCAGTGGGTGCATTTGGAGCTATTCAAAATGCAATTTTTGTTAGTTGTTCAGCTGGGAATTCTGGTCCACATAATTTTTCTTTATCAAATGAGGCCCCATGATTCTCACTGTTGGAGCAAGCACCATCGATAGAAGCATAAGAGCAACTGCGAAGCTTGGAAATAATCAAGAATTTTTTGGGGAATCACTCTTCCAGCCACAGCTCTCTCCTCAAACCTTTTGGCCTCTTGTTTATCCAAGCAAAGATGGCAACCAATCATCAGCAGTATGTGCACCAGAATCGTTGGAAAATGTCGATGTCAAAGGCAAGATAGTTCTGTCTTCTGTGTGATAGAGGTGGGCTGGTAGGAAGGGTTGAGGAAGGACAAGTAGTGAAGGATGCTGGTGGCATTGGCATGATTCTTGCAAATGAGGAGCTTGATGGTTATGGCACCATAGCTGATGCTCATGTCCTTCCTGCATCACATGTGAGCTATTCAGATGGGGTGAGCATCAAATCCTATATAAACTCAACATCATCACCAACAACAATGTTGTATTTTGAAGGCACTATAATTGGTGTAAAAACTGCTCCAGTGGTCTCTTCCTTCTCCTCAAGAGGCCCAAGCCTGGCAAGCCCTGCCATCTTAAAACCAGACATCATAGGTCCTGGTGTATGCATTCTAGCAGCATGGCCAGTTTCTGTGGAGAATGAGACGAATACCAAAGCAACATTTAATGTCATCTCAGGCACTTCAATGTCCTGTCCTCATCTTAGTGGGATTGCTGCTTTGCTGAAAAGTGCTCACCCTGACTGGTCACCTGCTGCTATCAAATCTGCTAATATGACTACTGCTGATTTAGTAAACCTTGATGGCAAGCCCATTGTTGATGAAAGGCTTCTTCCTGCTGATATCTTGGCCGCTGGAGCAGGCCATGTAAACCCATCAAGAGCCAGTGATCCAGGGCTTGTCTATGATATCCAACCTGATGATTACATTCCTTGTGTGGTTTGGGTTATACTGACAGAGACATTACATATATCGTGCAGCGCAAGGTCAAGTGCTCAGAAGTGCAAAGCATACCTGAAGCACAGCTGAATTATCCTTCTTTCTCAATCATATTTGGTCCTCAAACTCAGACGTATACCACAACAATCACGAATTTTGGCCCCGCTACCTCATCTTATACTGTTTCAGTTACACCACCACCAGGAGTAGACATTACAGTTTCGCCTTCTACGATTATTTTCACTAAGGCAAAACAGACAGCAACATACAAAGTGAGCTTTACCAAAACAAGCAAAGGTAAGAATGAGAAGACATCTGTTCAGGGACATCTGAAATGGGATTCTGATCAACATCAGTTAGAAGCCCAATATTATTCATATTCTCAAACAAGGACTAGGCGCCAGAGCTGGTGGTAACCATGAAAGATGTCAACAATCTATTTGCACTTTGGCATATATATTCTTCAATAATTGAAAGTGACTCACATGTTTCAGCCTCTCTAGATACCCCTTGAATCAAATAAGAAAAAGTACAAATTTTCTTGAGCAAAGTTGTATTTTCCAACATAATGTTGGGATCTAATTCAATCATACGCTTACCTAGTCTTCACATAATTATGCTATCAGATTTTTAGAGCTTTTTTTTCAGATTTTTTGCATTTCAATTTTATAGTAGCATTCATGATTTTGATTAGTTATTGAAAATTATATGAGATTTTATTTCAACTAGATCGTAGTAACACTATTTAAATGCAAGTCATGTACAAAAAATGTCTCTCCCTTCAATAAAAGTTCTTTGTCAACAGTATTTTTTTTTTCCTGCAGTCCCAAAAAAAAAAGTTTTAGTCTTCATTTGTAAGTGTTGATTGATTAAATCTTTAGCATTCGTAACTAGTTTCATGCTTTTAATAACCAGAATAAAGTAAGCATGATCATATCTGCTAAATGCTTGAGATCTTGAATACAATACTATCAGCAATGGTGACTTTTTATGCCAAAAATATTGCTTAAGTAGCTGAAAGTAAGGAGACCATGGTGGCATGGCCCCTCTAGTACATCCTAACATTACTTCTACTAGCAAATCACAACCAGGCAGCCATATCTATAAAAATTTTCTCCCCCTCAAGCATTTTATGAAAGCAAATGCATAGCAAACTGCCTTAACACATGATAAAAACAGAGGGCAAATGTGTTAAATAGCAAACTCGGCCAAACATTCAAGGTGGCCTGTTGAAGATTTGAGCTTTTCAAGGCAATGGAAGAGCTTATTAGGGACCACCCTAGATTTTCTAAATGGAGTAAAATTGCGACCTACCATGAAGAATATCCTTTAATCTCTACATGAGTCTGAAGCATTCTTGACCACAAAAACTCCAACAAACCGACAAAAAGGGTTTACGATTAAAAAAAAAAAAAACACGGACAAAAAAATGAACAGAGACTGTTCTGGTGGTATTTTTAAGAGCATCTTAACCCAACAAGGTTATGTTCTAAGCATCTCGTGCAAAACTACCCATTCGTCCGTGAGATACAAAAGCTCATTTCTGGTTTCATTGAGGACTTAATGATCCAATGGAAAATTACAAAAGCTAAGTTACAAAGACTACACTTTGTGAAAAAAGATGCACTTGTCCTACAATTAGTAGGCAAACAATGACTTGTAGCATCGAATCTTAATGCTAAATTTGATTGCAAACCAATGAAATCTCAGTTTCATAACTTCCTTTGCATCCAAACTAACAAAAAAGTGGGAGAAGCTTTCTATATTTTCCTGCAACAGTTTAGACCCATCCATGTCTCTTTTATTTCCCTTCCAACTTAAATAATTGTAGTGCCCAATCCTGCCGTGTGGTTTTGAACCCACCAACTAACTGTTTTAGACAGAAATGCCCTCGGAAGCACAGGTCATTCATATCATAAATGACGTGAACCTGATACTAGAAGAATGTTTTCTTTCAAATTTCTCTGTTTTACATGAACAGTTAAGGAGCATGGAGGTGGTCATGTAGATCATTTTTTAAGTGTGAACAATATTTATAGTAGCAATGTATGTCAAATCAATCTGTAAAAATCTCAGGAGCACACATGAATTCCCGGTTCATCCATCACCAAGAATATTTTATCACATCACAATTCAGAACGGCAGCTTGCCATCTTTCCATATTCAATGCGACATACAACAGTAACAACACATCTATCATA
This sequence comes from Hevea brasiliensis, assembly GCF_030052815.1. NCBI lineage: Eukaryota > Viridiplantae > Streptophyta > Magnoliopsida > Malpighiales > Euphorbiaceae > Hevea > Hevea brasiliensis. Next base: position 105,087 of record NW_026614770.1, read on the forward strand.
TTATGGGACACCAAACTTACCTTAAGTGAGGAACCAACGAACACATCCGTGCAGCTTCTTTGCACTCAATAGCCAGGCTACTATCCGTTTGTACACACATCAGGGCCATCGGGTCCAAAGAAGCTGAACCTTAATGGTGAGTTGAAAGTCCCAAAAAAAAGGTCAAAAAGATTGAAAAATCAAGAATTTTAGCTTACACAAATATGGGCAATGTTGTAGAAAATACTTGATATCTGGCACAAAAGAATAGTTTGCTGCCATTGATTGTTGATTGAAATAACAGCACATGGTATGAACTTAAACGATAATGCGAATACACACTAATGAACCCAAAATTCAGGGAAAAGGACTTCCGCATTATCAATGGCCTCAATAGATTTTTCATAATGCAGGAATCAATGAGAATAACCCTGTCAAACTCAGAATCTTATAATTTGCTTTCCCAACAAAGCTCTGAGTAAATATTCTAAATCAAAAAACCCAATAGCATGAGAAAAATACCAAAATCACCTGATCTTCAAGTTTGATCCATTTCAAGCTTCTAAGGAGGCAAAGGAATCCTCCAGTCATATTCATAGCTACATCGTTCATGGTCACCATCAAACACTAAAACAGTGTCAACATACTGCATTGAATCTGACTCATCAACCAAAACCAGGAGGCACATCAGGGTCCTCATCACAATCGTCACATGGCTGCTTTTGCTCAATATCTGTAGAAAAGCCAGGTGGCAAACCAGGATCAACATCATCAGCCTCCAGCTTATCTTTTGAGTGGTTAACCCCTTCCTTCCGTTCTTCCACAGTCCCTTGGCAATGCATAGGCTGCTCCAACTCCTCTTTGAGTTCATGGTTGTTCTGATGATTAATGGACAAAGAGAATCCTGGTGGTTCTTGGAGTTCACCATCAGACAAGTTATCATCCACTGCAACAGTTGAGTCCTTGACAAGGCCCTTATTGTCAGCTTCATTCTGAACCAGCGCCACTCCATGAGTAGAAGATTCACCCACCTCCTTCCTTTTAGGCTCCACCAACTTATTATAGACAGACTGTACAGTCTCTGTTATTTCATTTTTCATGCCATCACCTGATCTAATTATTTCCCACACACCATCAGAAAGCTTACTCATCATTTCATTCCTGGTGGTTAAAAGAATATATATAAAAGCCATTGTCAAAACCCACATTGTTGCAGCACTATGTTCCATTTCTAAAACAAATATTTCAAAGATCTGCTAAATCCTGACATTAAGATCATAAAAAATAATTGAATCATAACATGAGCTTGAATCCAATTTGTTCACCAACTCAAAACATGAAAAAATTTCATCACAGCTGTATATAGTCCCTTTTCTCAAACTTTGTAAGGTCTCTCAGTATTTATGTAAACCATTTGAAACAATTTTGCAAACTGCAAAGAAATGAAAAACTTACCCAACCTCATTATATATGGCATCCGAAAGTTGCCTGGGTTTCATGTTTTCAGCCCCTGCACGGTTAAGAGCTGCTGACTGCCTCACAATGGAAATAATGCTATTGCGCAATTCTTCCTGCCAATTAATGCCTTGTTTAGAATCACTGATTTATAATTGGTAAAACAAGATGTGTAAAGGAACAAGCCTAGCAATTCAAGCATACCTTTTAACCGAATTCCTATTTGGATTACAGTGTGATTCACAGTTATTCAGGGCAATGAGGACATAAAAGGCTGTAATTACTTCTTTTTTTTCTTTTTTCTTATAGAAATCTTCTCAGGATGTAACGGTATGAACATACATGAACAACAGCATAACTGTTCATCCACTTTTTGCTTCTAAATTTTCTCAGAATTACACATAATCTTCAGCATAGAATTTACTTTGCCTTCCACTGTTCTGTTATTGAATATGTCAACCATGTCATGAAGTCACGCCCTTTCTTTTATTGCTGATAATACATCCTTCTCAATGTAATGAAAAACAAGAGCTTTATTGATCAATTACACCAGTTACATGCTTGTGCGTTATGATTATAAGCAACCACACGTTTCTGGGTTAGATTAAGGTGAAATTAGTAACGCAACATATCCCTTCATTTTAGATAACGTAATACATTAAATTCGGAGGAAAGTCCTTATGATGAAGTATGCTACTCTTCTTGCAATAAGAAAAACAAGGAGATCAAGTTGAAAGTACTTTTGATAGTTTCAGCTAAAGCTTTTGAAATCAATGGAAGTACTTCAGAACGTAACCCTAGAAGAAGGGTGGGAAGAGAGAAAGAGATTAGAAAGGAAAGCAGGCATACATTGTCTTTAAGCTTGCGGATTATCTTGAGACGAAGATTATCGAAGTCGCCGTCGTCCTTGAGTTTCGCAATTACTTGTTCCTTGCTTACTGTTTTCGTCTTCTCCTCTTGACCGTTGCTCTCCATTGGTTTCCTGTTTTCTGTGTGTTCACGCCTGCTTGTACGACACTCACAACACAGATAAGGAAACAGGACGGGTTTTTAATCCAAGTTTTTTTGCCCGTCTCATTCCGAATTGTTTTAAGCCAAAATATAATTTCCCTCTTATCAAATTTATCCATAAGTTTGGAATTAAATTTAATTTAACTTAAAACTTGAAATTTATAAATATTAAATTTTTTAATTTAAATAAGAAATTAATTTTTAATTAAAATTCTTAATTTCTGCATTTAAATTTAACAGTCAAAACTCTATTTTTTATTAAATTAAATTTAAATTAAAATTTATTAGTTAATTTAAACAAAAAATTGAAATAAATCAAATTTAACTTTCTCAATAAATATAGAAATAAAATTAAATTTTAAACATTATTTAAAATAAAAGGTCAAAATTATTATTTAATTTTTTATGTTAATAAAATTAATTATTTAATTTTTATTTTAAAAAATATATTAATTAATTCTTACATTTTTATTTTTTTATTTTATTTCATTGGATATTAGAATAAGTAAAAATATAAATAAATAAATGATGAGGTCTAAATTAATCTTAAAAATAATTTTCGTATTATTGAGCAATTTTAATAAAGATACTAAATTTTTAATAAAATTAAATTACATAAATTAACCAATGTAATATGACAATATTGATTTGTAAACAATAATAAACATTAAATATAAATTGTAATAATATAGTAATAAAAAAATTACAATTGAAAAAGAAATTTATTATTACCTTATTAAGAAGGGTTTTTTTTTTCTTTTTTAAACAATCGTAAGTTTTTTTCTTTTTTTTATTGAATAGAAAAAAGACTTCTCCACTAGAATCAACGAACAATCATATATGAACCATCCTTTGTTTATACTTCCATAAACGCATCTATTATTTACCGCTGTTAGCTCCAACACAAAGCATCTGAGAAGATCAAGTTACAAATTTTACATCATGCTCTGCCATCCTTAAATCAGTAGATGATGTGGAGCCCGTTCCAAAATCTTCGCATTTTAGTCATCTAAATCTAGCTCAGTGCTACCTAATTTCACCCTCTAGAAAATGCCGGGAGGGGGGGGGGGGGGGTGGGCTTTTAGTGTGTGGAGGAGGGAGATTGTGGATAAAGAAAAATGACAAAAGGGGGCATGTTGCAAATTTAATTTCTGTACAGATTGGTAACATACCCTAGTAAAACCTACTATGCAATCGAATCATCAATTGCCGGTACATGAAAGTGTACAACACAACAATATAATGGATCCCAGTTTCTGGGATTAGAACAGTCGAGCGGTTGCCTTGAATGGCAAATTTGAAAAACTCCACCAGAAAATCGTATTATCATCAGCAAAAGGGCCAACACTAGCTGCTTGTGTGAGGTATTTGATCATTTATCGGATGAATGATGTGTCCTCTTCCGTGAGGACACTTTTCAGTTACAAAGCTTGAGTTTCTGCAGAGAACATCACTAAATCAGTGAAGCCTTGCAGAAACGCAATTTGAATACAGAGACATAGACTGAAATAAACTTACGAATCATCATCATGTCTTCTTGATGGCTCCAGTGTTGCCCGAGATGATCCAACTACCTGTCAAGAGTTAAATGGCTCAGAAGTAGAATTATTATTTTAAAAGATAGTTCAAGGTTTAGCTCACACAGCAATGTCTCAGAAAACTGAAAAAATACATGAACAAAAACTTCTATTATCTTCATCAGTAATAGCAAGTATCAAAATGACCGAATAATCATATAGATCATACAAAAAAAAAAAAAAGAATATCATAGACAGGTTTATATTTCTGTAAGTAGTAAACCCATGACACAACAATTTTTCAGCAGTTGTTCCCATAAAAAACATGGCCCAGTGCCACCAGCATAAGCAAACTCTGCAATACATGCCACTCAATTCATCCACACCTTAGATAATTAAAAGTTGACTGAAAAGATAAGATACGAAAGGGTTTAGGAAGAAAGAAAATACTTCAAAATCATTACCAGTCACATTCCAGTGACAGAAGTAGATCAATTCTGGTGTTATAGCATACAAATGTCTGGCAAATTAGCAATTTGGCATGATAATCTCATATTGACTATAATCCTGAACCTATTGTTTTAATTATGTAATCTCCAGTTAGAGCAGAAAGATAAAAAGAAGAAAAAAGTAATTTCACCTTGCAGGAAATAGAAACAACAAAACCCTGCCAAGTATCTGGTTACACTTTTGAACTAAGAAATAAGTTTTTACATTTTCTTGCAAAGACACATGAAATCGACACCAGTATTGTGTCTAGGGTTAATTAGACAGGTCCAAGCAACTGTATTTCTAACAAGCCATATACGTAACAATGAATTTTCATATCATCATCAATCTGAAAAGAGAAAACCCAAAGAAGATAACATGAGGACGGATTTGAAATAGCACTGCATCTACTGAACCATAATGATCATATGCAACAAACATAAAATTTTTAACATAATTGAACCATCATGTATCATACCAATAAAAAACATATACATTAAACTAACCCACTAGAATATCATCAGGTAAGTATACTAACAGGGAGATTCAATTGTTTGACACTTCTGCTATGCACTTCCAGGTACTCTTCATATGTCTGTAAAACACATCAGGAGTAAGTCATATAACAGAGCAGAAGATACAGGTATGATCACAGCAGGAATTCTTTGTAGGCATCAAGCAGCAGCAAAGATTTTGAACAAAGCATTCAAAAGTAAAAAATTTATTGTGGAAACAACGTTTTGTCAACTAGTTGATACAGTATTGGAAGATTCAAAATCCATTTAGGAATTAGTGTCATCCTAGAATTAGGAAGTTAGTTTTCTAAAATTCTATTATTATTAGATTTATTATTATTTTCCTAGTTTAAGTTTGTTTAGGATTTATAATTAGTATTTTATTGTTTTAGTGTTTCTGATCCTAATGTCATTAGGTTTACAAAACTCTATACATGCAGTCTGGTACATGACTACATCCTCATTGTGGAAGATTCAGATTAATATGCATTTTCCTTAGGAAAATTAGAAAGGAAATGCAAATTGTGATCAAGGCTATATGAAACATTGAATAAACTCTTATTGATGGGAATTGAAATTGTTCACAAACTACAAAAATAAGGAAGAGGACAGAGATATAGCACTAAAAATATAAGAATCAGATGCAGGATATTGTGAATAACTGACACACAAATAGGATGAAGACACCATGCTCTAGAAAGGCTTGTTCCAAAAATTAATCATAATATTCTCCTATGTTTATCAATATACTACATAATTCCTTTCAATGATTTCATGCGTAGGGAAAAAGTAATTGTCCAAGTATTACATTGTCTTCATTCAAAGTTAGGATTATTAGAGGAAAATCCACTTAGAGACAACATTCTGCAATTAGGAAAACTGCATAGTGGACATTAATAACTCATCAAGAACAGAAAAACTAAGATACGACAATATACCATTTCAAGAAAATCATCCTCAGTCAGAGTACTAGCCAGAGGACTTTCTGCTGACAAAGCCCAAGCATCATTTCGAGAACGCACATCACACTGTACTTGCAAATTTGCAAGACTTCCATTCAGTTGAGATTGTTTCATCCTTGACATTTTTGACGCACTAGATGCAAGAGGCAAATTAACACCACTAGGTCCCTGATGAGCCAAATGAAATCTACTTGCTTCAGCACCATGTTGGTAGAGACATGAAGTATAAGGCATGGAAGTCTAACCCATGGCATGTGTAGTGAATGGATATTATATCCTTCATCTCTAGTGAACATGAAGGCACTATAAAAGGCCTTTTGAGAGAAAGGTCATCCCTGGGACAACACTTGCAACACTGAGTCATAAGAACTAATTCATCAACTTAATTTTGCTTACAAAGAAAAAAAAAACCTTTTCAGCATGCCATCACTATCACTCTCCCCATCAATTAGCTCACAAAGAGCTTCTCCTACATCTTCGGTAATTCCTTCAATACATGCATCATAGTCATATAATATAACAATTTCAAAGTGCTTGAAAGATAAAAGAGCACCTTGCAAAGAAAAGATACCTGGCAGTCTCTACTAATTTTAACAGGTTTGTAGTCATTCAGTGGATTCTTGAGATGAAGTGTCTTTTGGAAAGGCAAGTCATTTAACTGCAGCCATTTAACCTTAAAGCTGCGGCCCCAAGGATTACCTTTACCACATCCTTGGCTCCAGATGTTGTCACGCCTCCATCCAACAGAAGACATCATTTGGGCATAACCTTGGAAGAAACCACTCATGTTGACACTAAATATTAGAATGACTTTACCAGAATTCTGCAAGACAAGCATATGTGCTTCTATATAAGGCATCAAGATTTAGAAAGCAGAATATGAAATTAAATAACAGGGATCTTACATGAAAGGCCTCTTCCAAAATTGGTTCATTCATGACTTGAGTAGCCCATATTCCTTTCTCAACTGATAGTTGAATATTATGATGGTTCAAGCTCTTAATGATGAAATATCTTGTATTATACAATCTACCCCTTTTGTTTAACGATGAATTTCCCACTTGATCACAACCTGCTTTTTCAGCCCTATTAGGATAACTATCCTCATCACCTTCGTAGATTGGGCTCTCTAACAAGGAACAAAGATTCTAAGTTAACCTCATTAATCTGATATCATCAAGTTTACTTTCACATTCAAAATTAAGGAAAAGTAGAAAATGAAGAACAAGAAAAAGAAGAAAGATACTTTTTCTCACCACCTCTTATTTTATTATTATAATAGTAATACTGGCATAATTAGGTAAAATCACAAGCAAACCCTTAGAGGAGTTTATCAATAAAAAATAAAATTTAACATAATATAAAGGCCAAAAGGAGCTTAAATTTTCATTCAAATTAAAAAAAAAAAAAAATGATTACGTTTTAACTATAGACAGACAGAAAAGCTAGGCTCTAAAAAGTGCAACTAAACTTCAACACACACCATTATACAAGAAACCAACTTATACTAAATTTAGTTGAATAAGACGTATGCCATAGGGAAATTTGTGCTGCACTGCAGCAGCGTTTACAATTTGCTCAAGAAAGGGTATAAAGGAACAAATAAACAAACATGGAGATTTCTGAATTCCACTACCAAATTGCTAGGCTCACAGCTCATGAGCTCAAAAAAGAGATAATAATAATAATAATAATAATAATAATAATAATAATAATAATAATAACTTGATGCTAAATCAGTATCAGCTCTCTGTCAAAAAAAAAATTAAGGAATTGCTCAGCTCAACTCGAAAAAACTGTTACCTTTTCAAAAACCAGCAGCTGATAAGACAGCAAAGAACTTCTGTTAAGAAGTACCTGATGTGAATGATTTCAGACATTTTTTTTTAACTAAATGAGGCTGGTTCTGAAGTGACATAGCAAATTCACTTGGTTAACATGCCTAAGTCTCACCCTTCATTCCAACATTTCATGACACAATTTAGGAAACTATTGGGCCAAATTAACTGCCAGTATTTTGTGTTTAAAATCTTGTGTTTATACAACTACTGACAAATCCGAAGACCAACAAAAAAGAAAATTGCAGCAGATGGACAACTAACAAAGTAGACATGTAACATCTACCTAGATGAATCCTAACAATACCATCCGTAGCAAAAATTTTTTAGAAAAAGAAAATATAAAAAATCATTAAATATATAACCTATATATGGCTTTTACGCTTTCCATTAGAGAAGAATCCTAGCAGGCATGTTACTCATATCATGTTAATGGCAGTATTTCCAGATTACTTGCACTGCACCCAAAATTATCAAAAGATTTCCTTTTGGAGATATAGAGAAGAACAGAACAAGAAAGGAAATATTAAGAAATTTTAAAGTTAGCTAATATGCATCAGTTTTTTTTTTATACAATCAACAGGAAACATCTAGCCAAAATAAATTGCATCATTTTATTACCTGGATCATCAAAATTACCCATGTCATGTTTCCATTCAGTTACTGAGGAGTCAACTACGGATGCATTTTCTTTTGCAGTATCAGAAGACATATCCTTTTTCACCTCCTACATCAAAATTTAGTCTGTAAGGCAGTAATACAAAAGAGAAAGTAGAAAAAGAAGATATTGTTCATTTTTATAAAAGGGGAGGGGGTGGTTGTGTGGGGGTGAGGGAAGAAGAAGAGAGAGAGGAACACTGTCCTAGGCCAACACAAGAGCAATTTTCTAGCAGTTGAGATTGCTCTAGGACAATATCAGATGAGTAAATTATGAACCACCAGTAGTACTAGCGTATTTCTATAAAATTTAAGACCAATTCATAAACTGACTCAACTACTCCATTAGCAGAAACAGCTTTTGCACACATGAGAACCAATCTGGAAGCGACTCCTTCAGAATTCCCTCTCTTAAAATTGAAATTCATAGTCCAACACCTATCAAAGGCACTTTTGCTACTTCTCTAACCTTTCAAACAATAATAGTGCAAGAATGCAAATCAGGGACACTAAATAAGTAGGTAAAGCTGACAAAACTCTTAATGACAGCTCATTCCTCACACATATGTTGTCTTCTGCACCTCTGCTAAATTGCTTACACAAAAGCACCAGCTAAATCCCAAACTTCATCCTATATCTAACCAACACCAACCCCACACACCCACCCCAACCCCCAAACAAAAAAGCAGCCCAAAACCGTCTATGCAAAATATATATTTTATTTCTATTGACAGAAATGGTCACAACTAATTCCCCAGACATTAATGATTATCCAGATAAATATTTTAAAAATTAGACATTGAGAACACACTCAACCGAGAAAAACACTTGATATTTAACTTAATAGAAGAAAATTAGCATATAAACAACACACATACACTATGACATATAAATATTAAATTATTCAATCTTCCCCACATTTTCCCAGCATCCAAACAGAACATAAAGCAAAATTTAACTCTTTAGCCAACTCATACCATCTAAACAGCACATAATTACACAAAGAGAGCGAGAGCTTGGCGAACTCAAATATAAGGAAAGTTGAAAAATCGAGAGAAAAGATACCTTCGAAAACAGCAAAAGAGAGAGAGGAAAGAAGTGAAGAGTGAGTGAATTGGAGAGAGTAAAATTGCGAGTTCCTGTTTCTGATAAAGAGTGTGTCTAAGTGTGTGTATCTGTAAACTTGAAACTTGAAAGCCCTAGTTGGTTTTCCTCTCCGGTCCCGACTCTCCCCCTTCCCTCCCTGTTTACAATCACGCTGGACATTTTATCTCCAAGACGGATTACCAACGGTCCGGATCAATTCAGGTGACCATCTAATGGTAGCGACGCAGTAGTTGGGCTTTCAAACTTCATGTCAAAGGAGAGTGAAGGGTATTGGATTTGGGGCTATACGTATACGTATACTTACAGATTCATGGGCTGG